>NC_072405.2:115810000-115952500 GCF_028858775.2 Pan troglodytes
GAATGCTCCTTACATTGTAAAAGTACTAGCAGGCACAACATAATCCAAAAAGAAATTGCTGGCAGGTCTCTTTTCAGGTTTCTGAAGAGCACATTTTTTTTGCATTTCTATAAAGCACAAATAATAATGGCAGAATTCCACAGTATTATAAATTAGGAACCAGAAATTATAGGTTAGTTATATGGAATAAAGAGTGTTTCTCAACCTTGGTGCTGCTGGCATTTTGGACCAGATAATTCTTTGGTGTGGGGGCCGTCCTTTGCATTGTAGGATGTCTAGTGTCATCTCTGGCCTCTACTTACTAGATGCCAGTAGCATCCCCCGGGTTCTGACAATCAAAAATGTTTCCAGACATTTCCAGGTGTCCCTTGGGGAGCAAAATTGCCCCTAGCTGAGAACCGTTAAAATAGAATAATTTAAAAGACCAGTAGTATGGATTATGAAAACACGAGCCCACCACAGGGAAAGTTAAAGTCTATGTACTACACTTGTTTTTTAAGCTATCTTTAGCCTTTAAAAATTTTTTTTCCTGGCTAATTAGGCTGTCATATTTGGTGACAATGGATGCATTTATAATAAAATATTGTTTGAATTTGAAAAATAAACCTATCTTGCAAAATATATAAGCAAGATAAGAATTGAATTAAAATGCATTAGGTGATATTTGATCTAAGGAATAGTCTGGCTACATATATCGGGCAGAGACATGGATTCTCTTGAGATAGGCAACTCAGTCTCTGATGCGGTGAAATCCACAATTACCCCCAAAATACTCACGGTTTATGGAAAAGAAAGAATTTCTATGGGAAATGTAGAGCAAATGGAATGCTTGGATGACACAGAGAATATTTGTCTTCTTTTAATAATTTTTTTCAAAAAAAATTCGAAACCACATTTTATATAAAAACTAGTATCAAAATAAAAAAGCATTTTTATTTCTCTTCTCCCTCCAGTTTGAAAACACTTCATTACATAAGATTCTTCCCATTGACCCTTTGGGTCCTTGTGCAGCCTCAGTTTAGGTCTGTTAGAGGAGCCACTGCTCTGTGGGGTCGGACTTCAATCTCAGTGGAAATGATGATGCTGGAATCAAACTTTCAATCTTCTCTAAATTTCTTTTTTATTGGCAGCTTGAATGGCCTACTTTATTCTTTTGCAGTAGGGCCTTCCATTAGGTATTTGTTTTGTTGACATGTGAATGCTCTTTTGTCAAAGATTAACCACACTGCCTCCTCACAGGCAGGATGCCATTTAAGATAGTCTTTTACTAAATTCTTAGAGTAAGGATGTATGTCAGGCCAGTTAGGGGGCAAGTTTAGGTGACAGCTGATGATGAGTAGGCTTGGTACTCTCTCCTCATTGACCTGTTGAGAAGATGGTCATAAACCGAAGTCGGAGGAAATGCCTGATCTATAGTGTACACAGTTGAATGAGATTTAAGAATCCTTAATCCCGTTATGTTTTAAAACCTTTAGTAGCTCAAAACATGTTACAAAGCAGTTAGCCTGGAGAGTCAACTGAAAAGGTGAAAGCTCAATGAAGGGTGAGAGAAACCCTAGTAGTTCTTAGAAACCAAACTCCATGGAGCCCCCTCTAATCCTGCTATTATTCAGTTCCACTTGATAATTTACAGGCAATATCGGTGTCAGAATTTTTTGTGCCATTAAAGTTATGACAGACTGTCATTTCATCATGGTTTGGATGACTGTCAGAAATAGTGTATTAAAAATGACAATCCCCAATTTTATCATAGATCATCCAGACTTTGTTAAATGCACATAACAATAGATTTCTCAAGCGTCAACAAGGAAGCTACCTTGACAAATCCTACCAGCCATATGGCTATACTTTATATATATTTGGCAAAAGTGACTTTTTGTAATTAAAGCTACTTTGCCAACAAAGCTCAAAAAACGAACTTAAGAGAAATTAAGGATTCATAATATAGAAATTGAATTTAGTACAAACGGAATGTTCAAGAGATGTTTGTGGCATTATTTACGTTAACATAAAAGAGTACTTTTTTGTTATTTGAATTAATTACATTTGACCATCTCTATTACTAGCCTAGTTTTGAGGTTTCCGCCACAAAACACATTACTTGCTTTCTTCTTTTTTCTCCTACACTTTCCACTGTGCCAGTCATATTCTCTTCATTTTTGGCACTTTCTCTTTAACTCATGTTCTTTTTTTGAAACGGAGTCTTGCTCTGTTGCCCAGGCTGGAGTGCGGTGGCTCAATCTCAGCTCACTGTAAGTTCCAACTCCCCCCGGGTTCAAGCGATTCTCCTGCCTCAGTCTCCCAAGTAGCTGGGATTACAGGCACGTGCCACCAAGTCTGGCTAATTTTTGTATTTTTAGTAGAGACAGGGTTTTGCCATGTTGGCCAGGCTGGTCTTGAACTCCTGACCTCAAGTGATCTGCCTGCCTCAGCCCCCAGAGTGCTGGGATTACAGGTGTGAGCCACTGCTCCCGGCTTCTTTAATTCATTTTCTGATCCATTTTGTTTACAGCTGCATATGCTATCTTCCCCTTTCTTTTTGAATTAGCCTCTGAATGGCTCTCTCCTTCACCTTTATTATTCTGCCTGGGTTTTCTAGGCTGAAACTCCAACAGGTAATTTTGCTTGTGTGCTTTATCCCTTACAGTATTAGTAAAGGGGCTATTTTTATTTCTAAAGTGCCACATTTTAATTCAGCTTCCAGTAATGTCACTGTGAGATGCTGAGACTAAGAAACACCCTCTAATGTGTTACAACCATATAAAACTATTGTCGTTACTTCTGTTGCAGATAAGAGACCTGTGGAGGATAATAACCATAATATTCAGGGCCAAAATACTTCAGTGTCATATAGTGTACAGCCTGTGGTCATATTACAACTTTATTACCCATTTTTCAATGCTTCTGTGTTAAGCCACACACATATTAAAAATGCTGTGTTTATTTCATTCTTATGATGCTGCTTTGGTTTACTTCAGGCCATGATTAATGGTTTTGGGGGCCATAGGCATAGATAAAGGTGTTTTTGAGTTAGTTATTTAATTCGAAGAAGAGAAATGTTTTGTCCAAAAGTTTAAGAGTGCCCTATTATGGATGTGGAGGGCTGATGTGATAGGTTGGAATATTACACTGAAGAATTTCATGTAACAAGAAAAAAGTATGTGTATACGTATAGACACACATGCATGAGTGTGCAAGTGCATGTGCATACGTGCGTGCGCGCGCGCACACACACAGAGTCAGTGGAAGTGTAGCTGACTTTACCAGCACCCACTCAATCACTTTACACAAGACACATGGTCCACTTTAGGAATAAGCAAAACCCATATATCAGACTTGAAAGGGTATAGTTCTGCCATAGTATTAGTAGTTTGGGACCTATCCAGGAAAATAAAAATAGGAGGGATTAAAGGGCTAATGTAAGGTTATTATAAGTATTTATCAGTTGTGGGCAGATAAGTTAGTGCGGTAACAACTACCCTTGTTCTCTTAAAATAGCTTCAGTTTTCAGACTTAACTCCACACTAAAGCTCGGAGCCTTAGCTTAATATTTACAGATAAAGAAAAAAAGTAAATATAGACTATGAATCAGTTTGCTGATTTTGACTTTTTCTCCCATGGAGACCACAAACTGGGTTATGAACAATAAACTTTATATAATCATGAGATTAAATTTTCAGAACTTCTTAGAATTATTTGAAAAAAAAAAGCAACAACAACAACAAAAAACCAAGTGGCATCTAAATGTTAATAAATAATATTGCTTTATAAATTGGATTACCTAAGATTTTTCATTTATGATAGTTTTCTGTCACAGTTTGTTCATTGGATATAGGGTCTAATTGTTCATAAATATAAAACACTTCTTCATTCTTATAACAGTGGAACTTATATAGACAGTACTGTAAATACAGCTTTTAATCAAGACATTGGAAAAATGTTAATGCCTTTGAGTCTTTAATACAGTTTTAAACTTGTACACCAGAAAAATCAAATCGATGCTAAAATATCACATTAGAAAAATTTTATTTAAAGACTTGTTTTTTAATAATACTTGATAAGCTTCAGAAATTGGGTTATCTTGATGAAAAGTATGCAGCAAAAATATAGTCATATTCATATTGCTGAGTAGAAATGCAATTTATAAAGCTGTATATAAAATACCCAGTAATATCATCATTTGTTAGCTTGCTAAAATAACACAAGCAGTTATTAAAGTCCTCCAACACCTGTATCAACACAACATTGATACTCTCCCAATCCACAAAATTAATAACAAGGAGATGGCAAATTTGGTATCCTGAGTCCACAGAAGTAAAATATAATACCAGTGAGGAAAAGGTGAAAATAGAAAGAAAAATTAACACCAGATAAAGCAGAGTTGTTTTGTTTGTTAATTGTGTAAAAGAAAAATTTGGTAAACATTTTCATTCTGTTCTCAAAACACAAGCAGCTCAGGGTTAATATTTCATCAGATCACTATTAGGCTTACAAGGCATTATGAAAACCCTCTGAAAAATGGTTAAATTCCATTTCAAAGCACTGTAGTGAGCACAGGAAACATGCAGCAAGACTTTACTGTCATTTGGATAAGAAAGGAGGGAGACTCAAAGCAAAACTATCAAAAGGTCAGGAGGCTGCTTTTCTCTCGGTAATTGCCTGGGAATCTTTTTTTTCCTTCTTTTTCCCCCCCCCGATGCATTGTTTTTAAAGGGTTGTCTGAAATGTAAAAATATAAAAATGCAATCATATTAAGAATTGAAAAATCATCTGGAAGGGTTAAAGGACTTTCTTATTTCTCATTTGGCCATTGAAGGGTGGCCAAATTGGCAGGCCATCCTTGAAACCCCAAAGTCTTTCACATTTTGGTGCAATTACATTTGATTTGAAATACATTTTTCCAGTATAAAAATGTTAACTATCTCCCAGTGCAATTGAAACCTGTCTTGTGTCAAAAACAGGAAATTCTAAGGATAAATAGACTGTGGATATATGTCAGATGTTTCCCTTATTTTTTTCTCATTTTCTTTTTTAGACACACAAAACCCATATGCACACACATATATTAATATATATAATATATGCAGATATTGATGGAATTCTGTGAGTTGAAAGAGGAGGAAGATGTCTTGAAGGATCCATATCTCTCCCACCAGATTTGTGCTATTATCACTGAAATGTGGCCTTCAGTCTTGAAACAGTTAAAAGAGTTCTAAGGCCACAAAAGGAGAGATGTCTTCAGAATTATCTCCCGCCTCACATTTGCTCTTAGGCAAGCAGTTTAAAAAAGCCCAGTGATTGAGCCAGTGATCCAATTTGAAATGCAGAAATGATTAGAGCTGCTTGCCTCATTTCATATCGAAATTCTCTGATTTATGACAGGGCTGCAGCCAAGATCTATCTCCAAAGGGAATTAGTGTGCAAGTTTGCATATTTTTGTTATTTAGGTTTCTGATAGCAGCTGCTAGCTAGAAATACTGAACTGGGAGGAGGTGGGGCAAGGATTTTCAGCCACTGGAGCAAAAGAAAGATAAGAGCTTTCTGTTTAGGACATCGAGACCCCTTGACCAGCATATATCTGTGTTACATATGCTTCTTATATGTGTGTATGTCTAAGAACTTGTTAATGGTATCGACATGAGTGTATATGTACACATAAATTATGAGGTTCAGGGAGCCCAGGAATGTATTGGAATGGTTAATTCTAGTAATGGAGAAAAGAATTACCAAAATTCTGTCTTCATGTTTTAACTACTGGAATTTTAATGAGGCATAATACTTCAATCATGCAACTGACCTGTGGGGCAGAGTATAGAACATATAATGAAACAGAAATAGAATTCTGAAAAAAAAATTATTACCTTATCTGGAATTTACATGAAGTGTTAACAGGAAATTATGCAGCAGTTATAAATGAAAAATATGGGATTTAATGTACTTATTAATAAAGATTTGTTACATACATGATACCAGTGTCCCAAATCTGCTGTCCGCAGCTGTCCCCAATTTCTAATGTTTCTGTCCTCAGATGCCTCATTTGGAGTCATCTTATTACCATGTAAGCTAATGCCAGTTTCTCTTCAGTGAGTATTCCATTCCAAGAAAAAAAAAAAAAAAAAGGAAATTATCTTTGTGCATAAGTCAAGGGCCGAAGACTTTCTATCAGTTACATTAAAATATTGAACACACACACAACTTTGTTGGTTGTGTTAGTGCTTTTCTTGAGTTTGTGGATTTTAATCACAGTTGCAAAAAAAATTGTGATTTTTCAAGTAAAAAAAATCCCTGAAAGAAAGATGAGCGGCTGTCAGTCTACATTAGTACTGCAAAGAGCAAAGAAATCATCGTGGGAGAGTTTATTACTTTAGCTGCTCTCTGGCTCCATATGGAGTCATTATGGCCTGGAGTCTTAACAGTGCTCCTCTGCTGACCTTACCATAATGCAGCAGGGCTTCTAGGTATTAAAACCGCTCTCATATTTCACTGAGTATTCTCCAGGGGTTCCAGGGTTATTGTAGTAAAAACTTTAAATTTTGATTACCTTGTTCGTTGACAAAGAATGCAGTAAGATCTTTAAAGACATCTTTAAACCTAAATGTCTGAGTTATTCCTTTTAAATCAGCCCGTCTCCTCTCCTCTTGACTTCCAGCTAACTTGCCTAATTTCAAGACAGTAACTCTTCATGTGGTTGTTGTCTCTTGTGTTTGAGAACCGTGTTGTCCCAGTAGCTCAAACATTAATTTCTAGAAGATTCCTTATGCCAAGAGGGTCTGGCAGTAAATTTTAATTTGATTATGCCTTTTTAAACACAGAATGGACCTTTTACTTTTAATATGGTAGCACTGTTGAAATGATTTTTTAAATTTTAAGGATATATTAAGTATTTACTACTTTAACTCAGCTCTACATTGTAAAGAGTCATAGATTTTATGTATAGTAAGTAGTTTTATTAATAGCCTAAATATTAATAGTAAATATTTTGGTTCAAGGGACTGAGCTTAGTGTTTTGTTGCTTCATATTTCCATAACTCTCTGAAGCTGATATAGTTCTTCCATTTAACACATGAGAAAACTGAGGTTTCAGACACTCCTCAAAAAGCGCAAAGCTAATTAATGTACAAATTATGGATTTGAACTCAGATATGACTTCAAAACTCTTTCTGCTTTAATTTTATACTACCTCCCTACAGTTCCATTTTAATAATGGCCCTTTTCAGCACTCATGTTAATCATGACTCACTCATGGATTCAGCAAACACTTCTTAATTCTTGCCATGAGCCAGGCACTATGCAAAGGTCTCAGGTTATACCAACTATATTTAGTCTCTGCCCTCAAGGAGCTCAGTCCAATGAGAGAATCAGATACATAAACATATAACTATAGTATCATAAGATGATTTCTGATGGAGGATTCTATAAAAGTTGTTTCTTTTTATAAATAAGCAGTAGAAACAACTTCTAGCTAACTTAGGCAAAAACAGAATTATGGAAAGAATATGGGGGAGTTTACAGACTCTGTGGGATGTTAGAGAACCAGGTTTAGAAAAGGACAAAAATCAAAGCAATTTGAGAGTGAAGAAAGTCTAATAGTAGAAACCATTGTACAGTCTTAGCAGGCACTTGCATTGGCAAGAATAAGCTTCAACACATTTTGGTCTTTTTATTTATTGGTTCAGGACCTAGGTCCAGGGAGGATGTGCCTTATTAGTCTATCTTTGGTCACATCTGTGTCTCTAGACAAGAGAGAAAAGGGCCCCTATTTTAATATGCCAGTGTGTGTGTTCAGTGGAGGAATTACACCCAAAAAAACATAGAAAGAGCTATTATCCAAAAGAGCTGGACCAGATGCTGGCCATCCATAAACAGCAATTATCCAACAGGGGTAAGTGTGAAGATTAAACATTTTACTGTCTCAGATACCCACAGAAGGCTTCCAGAAGGTGATTTTAAGAAGAGTTTTGAAGGATGAATTAACTCAGAAAATAAATTGGGACTGCCAATTCCAGGCAGAAGTAATAATATATACAAAGTCATGAAAGCATGAAACAAAGAAGTGTTTGGAGGAAACACACAATATCGGGTGGAACACGGCTAATAGTAAGGATTAAAGAAGGTAACAGGAAACTTTCCATGCTTTCCCAAGAAATCTGGATTTTATTCTTTATTCAATGGTACTAGAATAGAGAACATTAAATATCGTGAATTTTTTTGCCAACATTTTTTATCTCCTTCATGGCTAAAATAATCTCTTTTATTGGTTTTAGCCATATGAATAGGCACATACCTTCTTAGAGCTTTTTAATCTATCTATTCCTCATGATTAAATTTCAAAATAGAATAATATACTGCTAACATCTTATAATTGAATTCCAATATCATCTAAAATCTATGTGTATTTCAAAACCATATAAACTGAGAGTAAAGCAAAATTATCTGAAATTCTCCTTTTATCTGAAAAAAAAAACCAACAACAAAAAAAGAAGTAACCAGTTATGTTAATAAATTTACCAAAATAAAGTGTTTTGTTATTTAGTAGACACTGCTTCTGTGCACCCTGTTAAGATTTATGGCAAATGGTAGTATCCATATCAAAATGGAAGAGCAGGTTGTAAGTTGTGTGAATGAAAATATGTTTGGCTCTCTGATCTCTTCATGTCTGGTCCAGTCAGGTTAAAAGGAATAAAAATCAATGAAGAGGAAGTCAGCAAGAAAAGGGAGAAAACAAAAGAATAAACAATCAGAGGAAGAGTAAAAGAGTTTTCTTTCATTTTCTTTTTCTTTCATCCCTGCATTTTCAGAAAGAAAGAAAAAAGAAGGAAAGAAAGAGAGGAGAAGCACATTTATGATGAAAGTTACATATTTCTCCACCACCATCCCAGTTTTTACCCTGGTTGCAAATAGACTGGCACTCTCCCTGGTTGTTCTGGTATGCTGTACCTAGGGAAAGAAGGTATTCTACTTTTCCTGTGAAAACCTTTGCAAGTTTAGCACCAATCCTAATACTCTTCCAAGTTTCTTAGTCAAATTTGGGATCTAAAGCTTCTTTTGTGTATCAGTGGTGAGAACAGAGACCATAATAGTTAAATATTTTGTTCCTATAAGAATTTAACCAATTTCTAGTCATCGTATAAAGCAACTCATGATAGAGAAGGAGGTCTCTGGGTGAGGCTGCCTTTGTCTGCTTTTTTTTTTTTTTAATGAGTGATTATGTGATTCCTGAGCAGATAGAGCAGATAGGGAAAGATGGCCTGGAACTCTGTCTCTAAAACTAAGGTAGTATCTGTGGTGATTTTCAGTATGTGGCACCCAGGAAAGAAACAGACATACTCCTTCCTTTCGTCTTGTGTCTCTACTCTATAAATTTAGTTAATGCTATTGTTTTTTGTAAAGTAGAATTGAAATTCTACATTGGAATATTTTTATTTTTCAGGCTTATATATTTGTGTTTCAATTTCCTGACACACCTCCTAAATGTAACAGCTGCATTCTTACTGTTAACCAGTATATTTGAAAGCTGTGCCTTGGTATCTGTGAAAAAAAAATGCATTATTAATAGATATTGAATTTTGGGTTGCAATTGAATGTTAGGGCCCTGTTATGCCTGGGTTCTGTTTAAAATCACAGAATATCAGTAATAAATCTTTGAATTGGCAGGAGTCGACATGGTCAGTTTTTAAAATGCTATTTCATTTTCTATGTGTATTTCTAATCATTCTGGAGTTACACAAAATTTGGGTGAAAGTAATGTCCAATGCTGGACTATTTCTACTTATTTAAAACTAAGTATATGGAGATAATATGTTTCAAATATTTGACATTTATGAAGTTGCGTGTGTGCATGTTAATGAGAAAAAGAGAGCAGACCTAAACCTCTCCCCCGTGTGATTTTCTCATGAACATGCCATGTACCTTTCATTAACACTAGATAAAAGCACAGTAGTTTCTTGTTAAATAAAAGTAGTCATTAAAGAGTATAGACAACAATTTTGTTTTCTCTTTTTATGTTGAAGCCATTTTCAACTTTTTCTTTGCATTGTTTTTCATCATATTTAATGCAGATAAATATTATAATAATGATAGGCTGCTATCAACCCATCTTAATTTAGTAATAAAAAGGATAGCATAACAATATATTTGAGTCTCCCTTCTCCTAAGTTACTAAGAAAGTATATGGTGCAGCATGTTTTAAATGGTCTCCTATTTAATTTTTCCCATGAATAATGTCTTTCATTTGGGAATGATAGTGAATCAAATTCCTAATAGTACCGCTGCACTATAACTACATTATATAGGACTATTAATTAGGATAAATATGAAATTTGAATAGATATTGCAGGTGTGAGACATCAGATGAGAACTCAAAAGGATTAAATTCTGCTGGGGATCGTTATTTCAGTTCTTTCCAATCCTGTTGTTCTGCTGCATAAAACTTACTTTAGTACCTCTCTAGACTGTTATAACATCTGTTGTTCTTGGGAAAAAAAAAAAAAAAACCTTTTTTTTTTTTCTTTTGGTCAGAAATAGCTGTGTTATTCTGCAGCATTGGCCCAGAATGCATTGCAGGGAGTGAGCTGTGTTCTTCTGGTGTTCTGACTAATTAATTCCCATGAGACCTGCTCCTTGCAACAGGGCTTGCTTGCGTGGAGTCCAGCAGTGGGAAGGACCGCCTTTGGGAAGGTCACTTGAGAAAGCTGTCCTACACATGCGTGTTCATCATGTAAATAAAGAAGAAGGTGAAGGATAAGAGGGTTGAATCCAGGGAAGTTTTATGAGAGAGAGAACTGATAGGACTGATTACTTTTATTTTGATAAAGGGCTTTTTTCTCTATCACCATGAATGCATTTTAAACTTAGAATATCTGCTTGCCAAATGATAATCACCATCTCTTAGCTTTGCTTCATCAAATTGTTTCAATGTGATTAAATTTTACCCACCAGGTAGAAGAGTTTTAAAATTAACTTCTGGAAAAATGATCAATTCTTCTTTTTCTCTCTCTTTAAAAAGTGGAATAATGCCATAGATGTTCACAAAACTCTGCTACCTCACTTCACGCTTTCTCACGTTAAATAAACTAGTTTTATTTCCAAAATGCTGACTTTCTACATTTGCCTCCTTGTTCCTACATTTCCCTCATAAAAAAATCAGTTTTAATTTATTGGGACTGACCAAGAAAGATAATGAAGTCCTTTCAAAAACTCTTTATGTGTGAAACCCTGGAGGAAAACCCTAGAGCCTTCTTACTTCTAGCAACCAATTACTACATACAAAAAAACTTTCCCCAATTATGAAGTCCACTAATGCATTCTGCACAGACTCAATTTCACGAACTCTGTTGCGGAGGCACCCCTCACATAATTAACAGCAAGACACTGCATGTGGTCAGACCTTCTGCTAATTGATTAAATGAGTCTATTCCTAAATCAGATTCTAATCACACTAGCTAGCATGGCTATGGAACACAGCGTGTATAACAGAATTTCCAGAAATCCAAACTGTGGACCCGCAAAAAATTTAAATTACTCATTGGGGGAGCTGCTTCAGAACTGAACCTAAGAAAAAAATTAAAAGGCCACCTTGCTCTCTTGAAATGCCACTCTCCCTGGGTGTCTTTCTTTAGTATTCCCACTTCTGTTTGATCCTTGTCCTTTTGTGATTCATCATCCACACCTAAACGATATAAAACATGTCATACTGTGGCCCTGTCTTTATGATTATTTTAGTTAACAAGTGCTGGATAGTTTGCCTGCAGTTTCCTAGTATAACACAAAACCTCCTATCTGCTTGTCAGTTTTTCTTTTTTCTTTTTCTTTTCGTCTTTAAAAAAAAAAAAAAAAAAAAAAAACGAAGGCTGTGGTGTTCCCTAAGGGTTGTGAGAGAAGTTCATCCCATTGAACTGGTCAGCAAGATATCATTAGCTCGTTGTGTACATGAAATCCAGGGGTTAGAGCACCAAGCGTCACAAGCCAGTTTCTTTACCTCCTTGAGCTGATCAGAGGATCAGAGTATCAAGGAAGGATTAGCACTGACTTGGGATTTGTGTGATTGGTTAATTTATTGCGGCAATGGCAGACCTTTCATCTATGGCAACATTTAATCAGCACAGCCATGGAGGCTATTACCGGTTAGCTCCTTTCTCAAGTCAGCCAGGGCTGCACCATCAGCCCTATCACAACTCCCCTGAAATTTCCAAATTATCTGGAACAGGCTTTAGCCTCACAGTAATAAAAATTAGAAGAGATTCCTGATAGCACTGGTGGAAAAGGCTTTCACTTGCACAGGGCAAATTATAAATAGTATGAATGTGCACTTAAAAAAAAAAATTCTCCACCTCTTAAGAGATGTGCAGGACTTATCACCCCTGCTCTGATCCAAATCCTCATGGTTGAAAATTTATATTAGATTTTATCAGAGAGGCCTAAGTCTAGAAAAATCAATGAAGGTTATCTTTTATGTTGCAGGAACTTGTGGAAATATTGATTTTCATTTTATAGTGAATTTGGAGCATGAGTTGGTAATCACTGCTGAGCCGACCACAATGTTTGCCTACTGTATCTTTTACTGAGTTTTGCTCAAGTATTTAAGATAGTATTCCTGTTGATTTTAGTCTACAGTGTGAAGACAGATGTTCCTAAAACACAAAGTTGTACTTGGGAAAAAATACACCCGAAAGCTCCTTATTTACAATAATGAGATCAGTATTTTGAGACTGTATTTTGACTATTAATGATGGATTTGGGAATAAAATATACTCTGAAATGTTTGTAAGATTCCTTTTTTGCTTCTGTCAAGTTTATAAACCAAGAGAAAGATTATTTTTGAGTAAGGAAAACTGCATGTGTATAAAAAAATACATCATTGAAACATTGAAGTCCTACTAAGAAAAGAGGGATTTCTTTTTTTCAATTAATTATTGTCTTTGTATCTGACAAATATTAATCAAAAGTTTCCCTTCTGTTGTATTTTTAATGTTTTTGTTTCATGAATTTGCTAACTTATTTTTATTTCATTCTTTCTCTTAAAATTTAATTTACTAAATGCTATAGTTAATGCAAGTTAAAAAGCATTAGGGAATAGCTGCTCATTTTTTATTTTTTTAAATTGTTTAAACCCTTTTTGCCTTATTTATGATTGTTTTGAATAATCATATGATGATTATATTATTGTTTACTTATTCTATATCTCTAAAGTGTTTATAGCAGTAATCTTAATTCAAGCAGAGAAACTTGTTTGCAAGTAAGAACTCAAGGATAGACTCAGGAATGCTTATTAGTGACTTGATTCTTAAGACTTTAGCATGACTGTTGCAGTGTTTTCCTTCATATTTTCTGAGAGAATAATGCCTTTACATATTCACTATGAATATTTTTAAAATGAGAATACATGTAGACATAGTCTTATATTTTGTTGTGCACTAAGTGCTAGATCATCATTTAGTGTTCAGCTTTAATCTTCTCCTAACAGTCTAACAGAGTTCAGTGACAGACTGCCCTGGGTTCCATGGCTGAGCCATCCTGCTCCTCCCTCTCACCCTCAGTTATGCTCCTGAACTTATACTTGGCAGCTGACAAAGAATCGTTTTTCTCCATCACCACCTGAAGCCCTGCACCATACTGCAAGGCTTAGGATAATAGCCAGCAGTCTTTTTTATTCCTCTAAGCATAACCAAAAGATGTCTAAGCCAAGGAATTAACAAGGTAACATATGAAAACACCAAGCCCAGTAGCTGGCACATGGTAGGGCCTGCAGATGGCAGTGACTAGTGCCATTATTGCCTGGGAAAGTCTGTAAGGGGACTCCAGAGAATTCATCACCTGTTCCCTGGTCTTGTTCCCTAATTAACTGGATTTGGACATGTCTATTCATGGTCAAACTTAGCTAAAATGGTGACAAAATTGCTTAGTTTTTTTTTTACTCCCTCTGCTCTGTTCTTATTTTGCTCTTCTCTGTGCTCTTATACCCCTGCCCCTCCTTACTCTTCAATTCTAAATTATAGCCAAATTCTTCTAAAAGTAGAGATAACAGTATAACCCAGGTTTGGATGTAACCTTATACCCCTCTCTGTCTTTTGTTCCCCCTATTTTTCTTCTATATAGGAAATAAGATGTTGGGACTAATAGGACCAAATGACACAGAGAATTCTGAGGATTTGCAGAAAGTCACACAGTTGATGATGGTGCCTGCATTAGAGACCTGGGCCACTCTATTTCATGGGGGCACGGGCATTGGTTGAAGTAAATGAGAATGTATTAAGAACTCTTTGCTGCAAGCTGTGGAAACACAGTTGAATCAGCTTAAAGAAAAGGATAAATTTATTTATTAGAATTGCAGAGTATTTTGTGGATACCAAGGGCAGGAATTCACTGGGCCTCAAGATTTATTAGTACTGAAGATTCAGAAACCCTCAGGACGCCTTCAACATTTGTTATGGCCTCTGATTTCTCCAAGTTGGCTTCATTCTCCTTCCTCTTACGTCCAACTGCTCCTTCAGTAGACAGAAGCTTTGAACTTGATAGCTCATACTTGCATCTACCCAGTGAGTTATGCCCTTGACTTTCTTGATTCTGTCATTGAAAACCCTAAGGAAAAGACTTACTGTCCCAGCATAGCAGAGGAACACACCTAAGGCTAGGAGGTAGAGAAGTGATTTTCAGAAAAGTAAAGATATCGGAAGACACTTCATAAGTGCTCACTACAATTGGTGACAATATAAACTGCCTTTAGACTATGAAAGCCTCATGAAAAAAAAAGGATTGGTTTTTGTTCTGTGGATGCAAATTACAGGAAGATAGATTTTAGTCAATATAAATATGGAGCATGGTAAAATACTGAGCTTATCTCTTTGTCCAGTTAATAGAAATATTTAAATTTGGTTAAATGAAGCCAAATTATAACTGTTCCCACTTATGTTCCCTACCTGACCTTCTCTAGAAGAAAGGATTGCATTAGCTTCAACCTGGCCCGAGTGAATTTCAAGATTTCAAAATTAAGATTCATTGGGTTTATGTTCTAATAATGGTTTTATAAATATTGTATGTTTTTAAAAAGTGAATTCCTATATTAAATGGCTCATGCCTGTGATACATATGTGTGCATTTGTTCATACATGAATATGTGTGTACATACTATATATTTGCCTGTGACAGATTTGACTTGCTTCTGTTTATTTTGGCCATGAACTTGGCATTTGTGTGCATCAGCACTGAGTATTTTATGTAATATAATTTAGGCTAAATTATCATAAAAAATTATTTGACTGGTAGAGGCCACATTCCAACCAGAGAAGTTCAGAGGCATTCATGTCTTTCTTGTTCTTATTGTTGCTTGCCCAAAGCTCACAGACTGGATACTTTTTAAATCAAGTCACATATTCTCCCCAGATTTATTCTGAAAAGCTTATTGATAAATTATTTTTGAAAGCTTTATTTTAACCTATGTAACAAACTAAATTTTCTTTCATATACTTATAAATGTACTATGATACATGGAGAATAGTGATTCATTTCATGATTTTTGCATAGTGGAATAGTAGGCATTGTCTCTCCATATGGCAGCTCTTTGCTGCCAAAAATTGTATGGTGTTAGGCAATAGCAAAGGGATTCCATACCAAAAGGTGCCTCAGCTTTGGTTACCTCACATAAAAAGAGTTGGCATAGAGCATTTTACAGCAGTGGTGTACAAATTTAGAATTATACAGATTCTTGCTTACAGCATGGTATATAGGGATACTCAAATGTTTCGTCGCTGGGTTAGGAAGACATATGACAGTGCAAATATACATAATATACTAATCTATTTAGCCTGAGGACAGAATAAAAACTTATATCAAGGATATTAATGTACAATGAAAAATGGTTCTGCAAAATTGGCAATGCAAATGAATTGTAGTATGGACAAGCATCTTTGTGAATTTATATTTTTTCCCCAAAAATCTGACTGTTAATTGTTAAATGTTTTATTTGTTTAATAGATAAGAATGGTCCCAGTTGTGAATGATTAGCCTTATCAGTATTCAGAATGGTTCTGTAATATTATCTATGTTTAGAGAATATTCATACACTTTGAAAACGTGGAAATTATGATCTTTTGAATCAGACATCACCCACCAGTGTGAGTCCTAGCTGTAGCACTCATTAGCTGTGTAATTTAGGCAAGTTAGTTGACCTCTCTCAATTTCAGGTTCTTCATCTGTTTTTTAAGAAAATGAAAGCAGGTGGGCGTTCTTATCCTACATAGTGATAACGCTTGATTTTATCTACTCCATCAGTCCCTCCTTCCTGAAGCACTGTCACCACTTGGCTCCCATGACATGGCCTCTGTTGCTTTCTCCACCTTACTGAATGCACTTTCTGTTTTCTTGGCCAAGAAACTAGCTGCTAAATATTGAGTCCAGGACTCCGGTCTATTCTTTTCTTTAGATGGTCTCATACCACATGGCTTTAACTTCCATGTTAAAGCCAAATTTAAATCCCCACCGGAATCTCTCATCTGAGATCCAGACTCATATTTATAATTGCCTACTTGACATCACTGTATCACAATAGAGATTTGGAAATCAGAACTCCAAAACATATACCCTAAGATGACTCCTATCTGAATCTTCCTCATCTTCATAAATGTCATCATCATTCATCCAGTTTTTCAGACCCTCAAATCTGGGAGTTAGCCCTAATTCCTCTTTTCTTCACTGACTCTATCCCCAGCAAGTCAATGAATTTCGCTTTCAAAATCCGACCACTTCCCACCACTTCCAGAGCTATCCTGGTTGAGGACACCATCATCTCTTACCAGGCCTCAGCAGCAGCCTTCTCACTTGTTTCTATTTATCTTTGTCCCACAAAGACTGGTCATCACATCACAACCCAAGTGGTATTTTAACATGTAAATTACAGCATGGTATTCCCAAGACAATGCAATGGCTTCCCATCACACTTGGAGTAAAATCCGAAACCTTTTCCGTGGTCTCCATGGCTCTACATGATCTGGACTTTTTCTAGCCCCTATCCAATCTCTGCCTTGCTGACTTCATCATGACCACATTAGTCTCTTTTCTGCTATAGAATTTGCTGGATTTTCATCTTGATGACTCTGCTTTTGCTGTGCCCTCTGCCTCGAACATTTCACCTACAGACCTTCATATGGCTCACTCCTTGGCTTCATTCAGGAACATGCTCAGATGTTCTCTCTGATACAGAGCATTCTCTGGACAAACTTAAACAGATCAAGCAAACAAGACTCTGTTATTGTCTCTTTATATCTTTATTTTACCTAAAATCACCTTATAGTTAGTGTTCATATATATCTTTTTCTCCCTAATAAGTGAGTGAGTTCCACAAGGACAGATTATCTTGTATGTTTTGCTATTTCACCAACACCTAAAACACATCAAATAAATATTTGCTGAATGTATAAATTGAATAAAATGACATTTTAAAAAGATCTTAACATAGTGCTTAAAGCAGAGTTCAATAAATCTTAATTTTCATTGCCATTCTCATTCTCAAGTAAATTAATTTGAAATAACTCCTCTGTAAAGCTGTAGTTTGGATAGTCACTTTGTTTAAAAACATTAAAACTGTTCAAAATCTGTTTGGCTTTTACAGTATTAATGCCACCAAAAGACAGCTGAGATAGTAGAAAACTGTGACCCAGGTTCAAATCCTGACTTCATCACTCTCTCAATTGTTAACCCAAGATTAGTCAATACAATTCTGAATCTTTCTTTCATTACCAAAGAAAGGCAGTTAATAATTACTTCAAGAGATTTTTTTTGAAAACAAAGTAATACACATTTACATTATGCAATATTTGAAATAGAATAGAATTTAATTAATATGACTTATATCTGAATATAATGATTCCAAGTTATTGCTGTCAGCAAATTAAATTAGCAACTGATTTATTATTTTATCTACATCATTAAAACTGTTGATAGATAATTCCATACAGAGGACTGACAGTTGTGGATTTCAAAATATTGAGGTTGTGCCATGAACAACCATTATTTGTAAATTTCTTGCAATTAACTTCTGTGTTGATATGGAAAAAGTGTATTTTAGTATATTTTAAGGCTTCCTGAGTATGAAATTTTTTATCTAATGAGAGTAATATTTGTCATATCAGCCTGATTGGTTTCTCATTCTTCTATGAGAAAATGGGGTAAGAAAGTTGTATTGATATGTTGAGAATTGCTCAGTGCAACACTATATCTAGCTGTATGCAATGCTCTCCATTTTCAAACCTATACTAATGACTTTGCTATGTAACTCACTTCAGTACTTTCTGGGCATTTTTCTTGGCTGCCCAGCAAGTTTTAGATTGGAGGCTATGTTCTTCCCATGAGCTCTTCGTTTATCCTCTTCCATCTGATGTTGCTCTGAATCATGAGTGCTGAGGTCTGCAGCAAAGTTTGTCATTTTCTCTTAATAGCTGGTATGGAAGTGACTGGTCATTTGGTTTTAAACACTGACAGTTTTTCTAAGTATTATTTCATTTTCCATTCTCTCATTGAGGATAGCTTCTTTTTAAAATTCTCACATATTTTTATTTATATTTCAAATAAATAAACCAAATTAACAACAAAATAGCAGAAATGTTTATTGTGTTTGTGTGTATGTGTGCAAAAACAGAGATGAAACAAATATTTATTGGTGTTTTCTACGTTTGCCTCTAAATATTATCTCTCCTCACCCTAAGAGGACACTTTTTTATATTGATTTTCAGGTAACATTTTTTTTCTAGTGTTGATTATATGCTGCATTTCTTCTTCTTCTATATACATTCAGAAATATATGTATTTCCATATCTTTTTTTCGTTTGAGTTGTTGTAGTGTGGTGATGGAGAGCTCGGGCACTGGAGTTGAAATGCTTGGTCTTAAATCTGAATTCCGTCACTGCTGAGCTTGTGGCTCTGGGCCACTTTACCTTTCTCTGTGCTCCAATTGGCTGATCTGTGTGAGTGGAGATATTAATAGAACATATAAACGCATGTTTTGAATTTTAAAATAGGTTATGTATGGAAATTACAAAACACAAAGGCTGGCACAGAGCAAGCACTCCATAAATACTAACCATTATTGTCATTATGTTAATAAACCATTACTGCCTGTATTTTCTATATTCTTTTGGAAAATTATATGTCATCTCCTGGTAACAGTCCCATGGGACCGTGATGTTGCCAAATAACACAATGTGGGAGCTTAAAGAAAGTTTGTCCAGCCATTACTTTCCAAATAAAAAAACTGAAGCTTTGAGAAACAACATAGCTGATCACATATATAATTAAAGGAAGAACTGTTTATGATATTCTGCCCATGGTTCTTTCCACAATTTGTTTGTTTGTTTGCTTGCTTTTGGTGGAGAGGAGAAAATAATAAGTTTGTCTTCAACTGGCTTTTATCCCCCTCCAAATTATCCTCAGCTATGCTGTCCTTGGATTCAATAAGCCACTCTCTTCATAAGACCATTACCAGTTTTCTAATAAAGCTCACAGAGATTTCGTGCCTTTGATTTAAAGATTTCTACATAGGTCCCCTCAGATCCTCTCAAATTATTTGATCCTCTCTCCTCTTCGGCCATTCCTTAGAATGTTTTCTATAGATTTACAGAATTGGCTTACAAATAGGTAACACCTTAATAATGTAGTTTTACATGTCTTAATTATCTTCTCTAAAATTCCTCCTTCCTTCCATTAGTTGATACCTCAGATTCTGCCAAGAAAACCTTATCTTTTTTAACTTGAAACTTGGTTTACTGATGGAGTATAAATGCCTAGAAAGTACATTAAAATGTAATAAATTTTATCTCATATTAATGAGGGATCTGAGAAAAGAAGAAGGGGACAGAGGAGGACCTTGCTATCTCCGATGAACACCCCCTCTCACTTTCACTCTCACACACTAGTATCTTTCATCTCCCAATGAATGAGTTATGTTTAGATTCATAAAAATCTATAGGAGGAAGTGACCTTTGAGAACCTTGAGTTCATTCTTTTCACAGTGGCAAGAAGTATAACTCCAAAGAGTTAAATGTGTTTGTCCAAAGTCACCTATTTGTGGCAACAGATGGCCTCCCCTTACCATCTCCCTAAGCTGAATACCTTCTACCAGGTAATCAGTACCTCAAAGTCCACTCCACTCTTTCCCAGTTAAGCCAGCCTCCATGTTCACTCTCCTGTGTGTTCCTGAATTTGTAACCAGTTCTGCTACTTTAGATCCCAAACTCTAAATTAATTTTTTAACATCTTTTTAATGATTTAATATATCCTAATATGTAGTGAATTAAATATCCTTACCTGGAGGAATATCAGTTATTCTGCCATAAAGACACATGCACACAAGTGTTCATTGCAGCACTATTCACAATACCAAATATACGGAATCAGTGTAAATGCTCATCAGTGAGAGATTGGATAAAGAAAATTTGGTACATATGGAATACTATGCAGCCGTAAAAAAGAACGAGATCATGTCTTGTGGGAACATGGATGGAGCTGGAGGGTATTATCCCTAGCAAACTAATGCAGGAAAAGAAAACCAAATACCACACGTTTTCACTTGTAAATGGGAGCTAAATAATGAGGACTTGTGAACACAAAGAAGGACGGACACTGGGGACTACTTGAGGTTGGAGGGTGGAAGGAGAGAGAGAAGCAGAAAAGATAACTGTTGGGTACTGGGGTTAGTAACTGGGTGATGAAATAAGCTGTACAACAAGTTTACCTGTGTAACAAACCTGCACAACGTACCCTCGAATCTAAAATAAAAACTTTCTAAAAAAAGAAAAAAAAATCCTTAAAAACAAATTTTACTGGTTATTCTTGCATGTTACACCTTCTTTTACACTTCCGATCATTAACTACAATTATTACTCCCTGTAAGGAAGGCACACTGCATACTTTGTGTGAACATTCAACCAAAAATGTAATTCATTAATGTATCAAACATTTTTCACATTATTGCTATGTAATGCCATATGTAAAAGTTGAATATATTATTTAGAGTTTAGAAAGGCTAGAGAACACCAAGAGTTTTTTTTTTTTTTTTAATCAGTGAGTAACTAATAGAAATGGGTAAATGTGTAGGGAAATTTGGGTTTTTAGAGAAGATGAAATTCATTTTAGACATGTTGAATTTGAAATTATAGTAAGAAAAAGAAATACAAATATCCAGGAAGAAATATCCTTAAAGGAATGCAAGGATATGGGAGATTAGCTAAAAGCTGACAATATAGATTTGAGAGTCATTTGCTAGTGGTGCTGTTACTTTGCAAAATTCAGCATGAAGAATCATAAAAATATGGAAAGTTAAGCGATTCATGAACATTAACTTTTTTTTTAATTAGTCATAAAGTATTTATTGATGAACTATTTGGTGGGGGGCGTATATCAACATTGCTTCTGAAATGATAAAAACTAGAAGACTGAACAAGGAAAGAAGAGACACATGGAATAAAATGTAGACAAATGAAATAGAAGCAAATGCAATGACACACACACAATTAAAAAAAGCAATTACAAGCAATGTATCAACAAGTACAAAATGGCATAGCACAATTATATTCCCAGGGGACATAAAAGGGTGAACTGAAGGAGGGGAGCGAGGTTAATTGGGAAATGCCTCCTCAGGGCAATGAGAGCTGAACAAGATCTGAAGGAAGGGATGGGTTCAAACTGGTAGAGAGGAGCATGGAGGGAAGCCAGGAGCATGGAGGGAAGCCAGGATGGAGGGAATGGTCTTAAACAGAAGAGGAAGGGAGAAATCAAGCACTGCATAGGGAATAACAAATGGGCTCTTTTGCCTCCAGTGGAGAGGACAAGTGGAAACTATCAAGTCATCATTCTAGAAAGGTTTGGAAGGGCAGTGGTGTGGAGGCAGTGGGAAGTGAGAGTTTTAAAGAACCTTGAATGTAATGATGTACTCTAAAAGCTACAAGCATTTTAATTGTATTATACAAGTTAGTTTTCTAAATCTATTAATGAATTCCTAGTGCACAGCCTCCCATTGCCAAAGTTACATGGAAATGTGCGTTCTTATATCACCGCCCCGCCTTGCGTTGAATTCCCTTTTTGGTTTAACTGTAAAAAGAGAGTAGACAGCGCCTGATGGATATTTGTTCTTGGCTAAAACTCTGCATAATACTTTGAAATATTATTCTTCCTAGCAAATGTTAACAGTTGCTAATGTCATTCAAAAATAGTTGAGGAAAATATGTTTGTGAAACATACAGCTCTTACTGTCACATCATTTCCTGAGTGAAAAGAAAATACAGTGGTACTTGGCTATTTATTGAATGGAAATCCTTTAATGTTGTCAAGGATTTCACCAAACTAATGCTGTAAATAAGTGGGAAATCATGTGCCCTCTGTTTTAATGTCTGTTTCTTCATGATGAGGCAGCCACCCCACTCAGCAGTCCAGATGGAACTACCACCCATCGCAGCCCTCTTGTCCTCAGATAGGATAACCAGAGCATAACTACTTTGGAGCAATGCAATTATGAATTTCTTGAGGGGGAAAAAGGAGAGATAAGTTCAGGGAAGTCAGCTAACATGGTACATGGGTAGTTCTGGGCAGCAAAAGGGTTAATCAGATTTTCATTTTAGATAGTCGCCTTAGTAACAATCAGAGAGCCCAGGCTGTATCTTTTCCGTTTGTGGGGAATGTTTAGATTTACAGAGTAGCTTAGCTTATTATATACCTACCTTGATTGCTGGATAAGGCTTGTGATTAAAAACAGAATAAGATTCATTTTTATAATATTGTAAAGAAGAGCAAAACATTAAAAATGATGTCACTGATGGTCTAGGGTTCTGGGAAATTACTGATATTGGAACTGTGGTGCTGACAGGGCTCTTTGAAAAGTTAAAATAGAAGAAGGTCAACATCTTTACCTTTAACTTTTACTGAAAATGAGTCTGTATTTACCATTTTTAGGAGTGAACTGGAAACTAGCATATAATAACTACCTAACAATGCTAGAGGAGAAATTGGATATCAACTTCGTTTCTATGCCAAATTGCATTAAACTCTCAAAGATGTTTTTGTTTTATATTGTATATTAGGGGCTCTGTGGCCTTTTAATGAGGAATTGAAAAAAAAAATAGGTTTGAAAAGCATTTATTTTCAGAAGTGTCCAAAAGAGTGGACCAGTGACACTAAAACGTTGAAGTCCGAAATTCACCCATTGTCCAAATAGCAGGAAAACAAACTCAACAATCTGCTCTGCACATGGCCTCAAACCTCACCTGGAGAGACAGATTTCCTAAGGGCAGAGAAAAGCATTCAGTCTGTTTGCCAGGACCAAGATTGTCTGGAGCAGCTGCTGCCAATTAGTGACAAGTGATATGTAGGGAGGCCATGATACACGTAGAGCTACCAGAGTTCAGCAGTTTCAGAAATTACTCTCTGAAGAAAGAAGAACACAATTCTTAGGAGCATAGTTCATTGCACTTCCATGGTAGTAACTTGGTAACCAGTGAGCCTACTCCAGACATCTCAGAAGTCAGGATGTCAGGCTTCTGTGGCCATCGAGTTTATACATTATTTACAGACAGCTCCTGACTTACGTTTGCTTATTATATTAACTGAAAAATGCCCAAGTTGCACCCTGGCCATTCTGCAGTGATCAAATATTTAGCCAGGAGAGCCACTGGAGAGACTTAAAAATAAAATGAACAAACAAAAACTTGGAGGAGTTAAAGACCATATCTCTTTAGATTTGGAGAAAGAAAAACAAATTTTGAAAACGAGGAACGGCTTAATAATTATAGATAAATCAGTGGCATAGCAATCATTCATTCCTTCATATCAATTCAGTCAGATTGCCTTCCTACTCAGAACTAACTGATCCAGTAAATGAATAGAAGTGTTTGTTGGCTTTATGGTGAAAAAGAGAAAAATGGTCATTTTGGCACATGGAGTAATTTGTAAGATAGGACACATACTTCAAATAAGGAGCCTGGTTTAGGGGAGTTGAAGAGGCTCAAAAACTCCAAGGATCAGGGACAACAGTTTTGAAATCAGGGAGACAGGAACAGAGATGGGAGAAGGCTGAAGAATACAAAACACATTAAAAATTTTCCTGTGACCAGAAAAAGAAACATTCAATCTCCTTTTCCCTCCTTTAACAAATTAACAAAAAAAAATTTTTTTTTTTTTGAGATGGAGTTTTGCTCTTGTTGCCCAGTCTGGAGTGCAGTGGTGCAATCTTGGCTCACTGCAACTTCCACCTCCCGGGTTCAAGCGATTCTCCTGCCTCAGCTTCCTGAGTAGCTGGGATTACAGGCACCCACCACCACGCCTAGCTAATTTTTTGTATTTTTTAGAGATGGGGTTTTACTATGTTGGCCAGGCTGGTCTCGAACTCCTGACCTCAGGCGATCCACCCAACCTTGGCCTCCCAAAGTGCTGAGATTACAGGCATGAGCCACCACGCCCAGTCTGACCCTTATTCTTAGACACAAGAATTCATATTTAATGCATGGCTAAATTAAGAGCTAAGTAACCTACTTATAATCCAACCTTGAGACTTGACCATTTGTAATATTGAGTCTATGCAGTTCTTTACTCATTAAGAACTGGGTAAGATATAGACTGTTTTTAAAGAAAACGAAATCCAATAGGTTCAAAATTTCCCAGGGATTTATAAACTACCATTTGAGAAATGCCATCTTAAATAAACTAGAATATTCTATTTACTGCATTTCAAAAGGGCATGTTTACTATAAAATAGCCGATTTGCTATTACGCATTATAAAAGTGCATTGGTTTTCATGTTTGTTATATTAGGATATTAGGATTAAAATGAAAACGTCCAATTGAAAAAAAAATGCCCATAAATATTGAAGCCCCTGAGAGGTCTGCAGTCTCTGGTTTGAGAAACCCTGGTAAAGGTGAAAACTGTAATTTCAGTTCCAAATGGTACATTTTCAAATGAACTTTTAGAGTCTATTTATAACTAGGATTCCCTGTATTTAATCATTTCACACAAATTTTTTCCTGGTTTGGTTAAAGAATGTCTTTAGCACAGTCATCTAACATTAACAACATAATAACAAGATTGTTGACCAAAAACAAGCTATAAATATTTGGTTGGAGTATGAAAGAATTTTTCAAATGTCTAATAATATATCTAGACTTGGCTCTGCCTTAGAAAGTCTGTGAACTTTTCTGTCTCCCTTGCTCTCTCTTTCTACAGGGTCACTACATATTTTAATTGTCTGTGTGCCTGTAACATTTCAGCATGTGAACCAACATATAATAAAAAATGCAGATGTTCCCAAAGCTGAAATAAAGAAGATAATTTTGGTTTTACTAGGGAAATAGTGGAAAGAAAAAATGATCATTTTCCTGTCTTCTAATTCATGGGGGAAACTTGGATTATCATTTACTTGACAAAGTTGACTTCAATCACTATCTCAAAATAACTGCCCTTTTGTGATCTTTACAACACTCAGGATCGCCTTTGTCCATAGTAGGTGATCAGTAAGTGTCTTGTTGATTGGTTTATTTGATTAAAACAGATTTAAATGATTTCAGTAGTCACAATGATATATGTAATAATAATTAACAGCAGCAAAATAGGTGATTGTGTGATTTAATTGGAGATTTTAAGCCAGTTGTTCAATACATCAACATAGCCAAATGATGACTGAGGCTTGTAATGATACTGCAAAGCACACCATGGTGAAAAGGGAGAGGAGAGTGGGGAGGTGGGTGGTTAAGAATAGACAGGGAAGAAGACGGGGCTGGGAGGAGTGAGAACCCATAAAAGAACACTGGAGAAGATCATTATAGAAAATATGAGTAATTATTATTAGAGTAAATGTCAAAATATTATGGATCAGTAGCTGATGAATTTTAGTAAAGGATACAAAAATTTTAGGTGAAGAAAATAACAAATGTGGTAAAAAAAAAATACAGGAACAATTTTGCAAAGGAAGAATGTTGAAAGGTTCCTCTGAACTTTGATAGGAAGGAAGAGCAAGAAAAATGAAATATAAAAGTAGTTCTGGTAGTTTTTGGTATCTTTTTAGCCTCATTGAAGAATAAATGCTCTGAAAATCACCTTAGCATCTTACCTTGTATATAGACTAGGTCCTAGTAGGACCCATTCACTTTCAGGTTTACCAACACTCACTAAGATAAGGGTGTTCAGTTTAAGACTCTGTTATGAAGAATGAGGAGAACTTGGCCACGTTTCAGAGCAAAGTAGTAAAAATAGTACCGTGAGAAAAGATTAGGGTTCCAGAATATCAAATCATTTTGCCCCCCAAAAAAGGCAAAGTTACATTTATAAAAAGAATGGAAGGTACATGAGAAGTTACATGATGTAACTGTCTTTCAAGATATGAAGAGATATTATTGTTCAACTAGAATTCCATCTTCACTTCTGAAAGCTGAAAGGAAATGAATTTACATAACAACTGGAGACATTAATATGAGGTCTCTTTATGGTTAGATTTTTGGAATCTAGTAGTTTCCAACAACAACAAAAACAACAAAAATTTGCCACTTGCCATTAATTACCTTCAACACATCTCTTAGTTCTCTTACCCATTTTATTTTAGCCAATCACAGATCATTATCTTTTTCCAAACAATTCCAGGCATACACATTATTTTATTAGACAATAACAGAAGTGCAAGATGTTAATTATTATTTCTGTTTCTAACTTTATATATTTTAAGTATGAGCATGTTGCATGTTTGCTTCATGTGTTTTCAGCTACCCTATTGCATTTCTTTGATGCATTTCTTTGACTCATTTATGTGGAGTTCCTAAAAGAGACTTTTAAATCAATACTGATTCATCAGTTATTTCTTCAAGTTTGCAAATTTCATGCAAAAAAAGTTTCAGTAGACACCCCTCCCTAAAATCTTAGTCATATTTTGTCTTCTGTAACAGGATCCTAAAAATAGCTGAGAAATTCTGATGCTTTTTCTTTGTTTACTAATTTTAAGATCATTATGCATACTCTAATGCATAATTATAATTATGCATTCATGATGTTACTTGTGCAGACTTAACTCAGAAATAGTCTGAAGCAGCTAATCTTGAAGCTACAGGCTGTTTCCCATCACTTAGATTCTGATCAGAGCTGTTTGTCGAGTCTTATTGGAACGCGGGACCCTATGCACCAGTCCCAAGGCTGGACACTTCATTTTTATCACTAGTTTCACTATTTGCCCTTTCTCCTTCCCCCCAAATCTTTGCTTTTAAGACAGGAAAACCTACAAGATAATTTGGTTTTATTGTATATGTTTAGTCTATTCACAGCAATTAAATGAGAGGGGTTTTGAAAATTCTCCAGTTTATTTATAATCCATACTTGACATTATGCATAAAAAATGAAGACAGTGTCATTTTTCATGCTTGAGATTTTACTATCAACTGGCCTTATCATTGAATTTACTTTAGGGTTGCTTAAACTAGTCTAGTGCAAAACTATTAAACTTTCTTCCATGTGTTGTAGAATAGTGTGATTTGGCCCAAAAAGGAAATTGTTCCATGTATCTTGTATGGTATCCCCTTATCAATATTTGCAAAATGTTCACTGAGTGCTTATGGAGGGAAGGGTACTATCTACAGCACTGTGAAGGGTAGTAACAAGTCTCATTTAATAACATGAAAAAAAAACACTCTTATGGTCTTGGTTATTAGAAACTAGAACTTGGGTTAGTCAGTAATAGCACAATAATGGAAATATACTCTCAAGTTTATTGCCTTATCTGGGGTGCACAGTCTCAGAAGATATGGAAGACAGAGTAGTAAATAAAAGCATTTTGCTCTAAGAATGTCAAGGACAGAGCAAACTCTGAGTTTGTAGTTTTACTTTTCTGCAAAGTTGAATTAGGGAAAATTCATTTTGATGTGAATTAGCGACAGTGTTTTGATTCTGAAATATAATGAGAGAGAATCCCAGTCGAAGAGTGTGCATAGGTGTATGTGTATTTATTGAAGGGACTCTTTGCTTCTAGGGAGTGGGGCACCTTTTTGCCATTTATATTTATAGTCACTGTGCTTATTCAAATTGCTAAATGTTAAAGCCCATGAATTTATTTTTAACATCAAGAAAGCAAGCAAAGATTTTAAAAGGCTGAGAAACACTGGAGAAGTCTGTTTCATGAGTTTCATCTATTTAGAGTACATGAAAACTTAGAGTCAGAAGGTACCCTAGACATTGTGGAGTCTTGGTCTTTTCCTCTAAAAATGAGGAAACTGGCTCAGGGAATTCATGCATTTTTGACAAAGGTAATCTAACCACTTACTGACAAAGTTAGAACCAAACCTAAGTTTAGTGAATTTCCAGATCATTTTAGAAAATATGTATAACTAGCGTGAAATAGGAACTACTTAAGGAAAACGGCATGGTGTTCTTAGTCATGGGGGATTTTGCTTTGTTTTTGGCTTGGTTTGATTTTAGTTGACAAATGAGGCAACATACAAAAAATTAAATAAGTACTTAAGATTATGGTATTTAAATTTAAGGCTTTTTATAGCATATGGTGTAAGAAGAATTTGCATATTCTGAAATGTTTATACTAGATAAGGCATTCCCAATTTAGAGTCCAAGGAAGGGAAGTAGCATAATTAGAAACTCAATGACCAAAGCCTTTTCAAACGAATTCCCAAATGCCCTACAAGCAAGTTTTTACATTTGATAAGTACTAGTGAAAACAATACATAAAAAATCTGAAGTAACTTAAACATAGTAGTGTATTATTTTATAACCAATAGATACAGCTTTTCATCATGTAAGGGAAGATTTTACTCAATTTCCATTTAGTTGCCATTAAAATCTTTTCATTTTGCTAGCAGTGGTAAAGTTTTCTCCCCAGGAACAATCTATTTACTAGATACAAAGTAAAAAGATTAGTCAAAGTAGTAATTTTTTTACACATTTATATTTATGACACATTGATCATTCTGTTAAAGTTGGATGTAATAAATAGGCATAGGTCTTTTCACAGAAATTTAATCATTTCTTAACTTTTGTCTCATTTACCCAAATCAGTACACACAATAATTATAAATGTGCACTTACTGTGTTTCAGGTATAAGTCTAAGTGATTTATAAGCGTTACTTAATATTTGCAACAGGTTCATATGGTATAAAAATAATAATAATAATAAGGTAACCAACGGACAGAGAAGTTGTCCTACTTGATCAAGATCCACACCATAGGTTGGGTGCGGTGACTCATGCCTGTAATCCCAGCACTTTGGGAGGCCCAGGCGGGTGGATCACCTAGGACCAGGAGTTTGAGACTGGCCTGGCCAACATGGTGAAATCCCATCTCTACTAAAAATACAAAAATTAGCCGGGTGTGGTGGTGCACATCTGTAATCCCAGCTACTCATGAGGCTGAGACATGAGAATCACTTGAACCTGGGAGGTGGAGGTGGTAGTGAGCAAGATCATGCCCCTGCACTCCAGCCTGGGGGACTACTGAGCAAGACTCTGTCTCAAAAAAAAAAAAAAAAAAAAGATCCACACCATAAATGGGTAGCAAATGTTGGATTTAAACTCAAGCAATGTGGCTCTAGAACTTAGCCACTGTGTTAATTGTGTTTTCTGCATCGTTTCCTCATCATGTTCATCACATTCTGGAAGCATTTTGTGAGTATGCCATAAACAATACTAAATTATATTTGAAGTATTTGGTTGCAGACCCACTGAATCAAAATAACTACCTTTTTTTCACCTCTGCACTATTTCCACCCTATGCTCTTTACTGAGGCTTCTTTTTGTCTTCCCAGTTTAAACTTGAACTTCTGCTGGCAGGTGAAAATGCTCTGTCAGATTTTGATCCAGTCTACCTGTGAGCAACACCAATCTAATCTGAGGAACATACTAATTAAACCCAGCTTGAAGTATGTTTTTTAAGTGTAGAATCCTCCATCAGTGCGCCTAGATTTGAGTGCAGATTAGGTTCCCTAAGTGGTTGCATCCAGATAGACCTGCAGGAATGAAAACCGGCCAGACTGCCTGCTCAGATTGCATACTGATGCCTCACCACAAAGTATAATGTGGTGAGGCTGTGTTATGGTGAGGCTGTACTATGTCTGTTGACCATGGTGTTGAGCACCAAGATAATACCATTCTTCATTTGTTCTTGTGCAATCAGTGCTGAATTGAGTGAATTTTAACCGAAAGTCATCTTGAATCTCATCATGAATTCTACTTATGGTTGGAAACATTTTTATAGGCTTTTTAAAATCTATTCTATGTTATAATCATCTCTACAGGTATAAAAATGCCTGCAGTCATAAAAATAAAATATTAAAAAGTATTCGCTGTTTTTCAATATTTTAAAATCACTAACTAGACTATGTTCGGTCTTTTCCCCTTATTCCTACTTGATGTCTGATATTGATATTTAGTATCTCAACTAGACTTACAAGACCCCAAACTGTGCAAATGTGAGAAATAATTCACCACAAAAGCTATAAATTTCACAGCTCGAAAAACCCTGAAGATTATTAATGAGGCACCATGTAATTAGCCTATACAAAGTGCAGCTAGGAATCATGCATAATGTAAAACAGAAACTGCTAACCACTGACTCATGGAAGATCATTTAAGCTAGTTTTCATGGACATGAAAAATTGATATTTAACACAATTCCTAAGGAGAGTCTCATTGCTTTAACACCATAGAATGAATTCTGTTTCTTATAGATTTGCTAAGAGAAAAATAGAAGGCAGTTCATGGCTAAGGCAATTTCTGGCAATGTGAATATGGACAAATTGTTTAACTTTTTAGACTCTCAGTTTTTATCTTTCCAAAATAGGCATAATGATCTCTTTCATAGAATTGTTGTAAAAATTGATTATAAAAAGTAATGTGGCACCTAGAATTTTAGTACTTCATTGTGGCTTAATAAAATCTTATAGATCATATATTAGAGCAATGTGTTTTCTAGACAGCCAAAGTTCTTGTTTTACTGAGAATTCTGTACTTTTATGGAAACACATTTCTTTAGAAATACTAGAAACAAGCATTTGCTTACATAGAATAACATACCCAGTGCTGCTTAAGCACATTGCATATATTAACTCATTTAATCACCAAAATGACCCTATGACATAAATGGGTTTATTATATTTTATTTTGGAGATGATGCAAGTAAGATGCAGAGTACTTAAGTAACTTGCCCAAGGCTATACAGCTATTTAGTGATGGTGATGCAGTATAAATTCAATCAGTCTGGCCCCCAAAATACAAATTTTTAAACAATCTTTTTACTATTAATGAATAAGGCATGCTGAGATAATGAATATATGCTAAAACTGATATATACATATTCATCTTGGTTATATTTCCCAAAATATATTTTCAGTTTATTTTTAAGATATACTTCATTTAGCAGTCAGAAATTAAATGAATATATATTAAAATGATGTTTAATAGATGCAGAGGTGCATGGATTAAACCAAAATATTCACATAAAAGATCATTATGATTAGGTTTTAAACATAGTTATAAAAACTATAAGCCATATTTTTAGAGACTTTTATTTTAAATTGGAGACGGCCTCAGTGTTATTAACTATAAAATTAAAGTGTGGTTCAATTTGTCATGAAAATCCTTTCTGTTAACCGCTTCTTATCTATTACTATGTTGTTGTTTGGTCATGGACCATCAAATATGTGTGTTTGGTCATGGACCATCAAATATGTATTGCACCTTCCAAATGTACCATTCATAAGCTTAAAATATAATGAGCTTGATTATTAATATTGACAATCTACATGTATGCCATTTAGATATTTTTATTATTAATATATTGTGAACATCTTGAAGAAATGTAACTCATATTTCATCTCTCTATTCTTGAATACTCTACATAGTAGATAACCTATAAATGTTACTGAATAAATAATGAATATACTTAATTTATTTAAAATTATAAAATGATTATTTTATGATTTTTAAATTTTTTTTAATCATACTTTAAGTTCTAGGGTACATGTGCACAATGTGCAGGTTTGTTACATAGGTATATATGTACCATGTTGGTGTGCTGCACTTATTAATTCATCATTTACATTAGGTATATCTCCTAATGCTATCCCTCCCGCCTCCCCCCACCCCACGACAGGCCCCAGTGTGATGTTTCCCACCCAGTGTTCAAGTGTTCTCGTTGTTCAGTTCCCACCTATGAGTGAGAACATGCGGTGTTTGGTTTTCTGTCCTTGCAATAGTTTCCTGAGAGTGGTGGTTTCCAGCTTCATCCATGTCCCTACAAAGGACAAGAACTCATCCTTTTTATGGCTGCATAGTATTCCATGGTGTATATGTGCTACATTTTCTTAATTCAGTCTATCATTGATGGACATTTGGGTTGGCTCCAAGTCTTTGGTCTTGTGAATAGTGCTGCAATAAACATACGTGTGCATGTGTCTTTATAACAGCATGATTTATAATCGTTTGGGTATATATCCAGTAATGGGATGGCTGGGTCAAATGATATTTCTAGTTCTAGATCCTTGAGGAATCGCCACACTGTCTTCCACAATGGTTGAACTAGTTTACAGTCCCACCAACAGTGTAAAAGTGTTCCTATTTCTCCACGTCCTCTCCAGCACCTGTTGTTTCCTGACTTTTTAATGATCACCATTCTAACTGGTGTGAGATGGTATCTCATTGTGGTTTTGATTTGCATTTCTCTGACGGTCAGTGATGATGAGCATTTTTTCATGTGTCTGTTGGCTGCATAAATGCCTTCTTTTGAGGAGTGTCTGTTCATATCCTTTGCCCATTTTTTGATGGGGTTGTTTGATTTTTTCTTGTAAATTTGTTTAAGTTCTTTGTAGATTCTGGATATTAGCCCTTTGTCAGATGGGCAAATTGTAAAAATGTTCTCCCATTCTGTAGGTTGTCTGTTCACTCTGATGGTAGTTTCTTTTGTTGTGCAGAAGCTCTTTAGTTTAATTAGATCCCATTTGTCTATTTTGGCTTTTATTGCCATTGCTTTTGTGTTTTAGTCATGAAGTCCTTGCCCATGTCTATGTCCTGAATGGTATTGCCTAGGTTTTCTTCTAGGTTTTTTATGGTTTTAGGTCTAACGTTTAAGTCTTTAATCCATCTTGAATTGATTTTTATATAAGTTGTAAGGAAGGGATCCAGTTTCAGCTTTCTACATATGGCTAGCTGGTTTTCCCAGCACCATTTATTAAATAGGGAATCCTTTCCCCATTTCTTGTTTTTGTCAGGTTTGTCAAAGATCAGATGGTTGTAGATGTGTGGTATTATTTCTGAGGGCTCTGTTGTGTTCCATTGGTCTATATCTCTGTTTTGGTACCAGTATCATGCTGTTTTGGTCGCTGTAGCCTCGTAGTATAGTTTGAAGTCAGGTAGCGTGATGCCTCCAGCTTTGTTCTTTTGGCAGATTATCTTGGAAATGCGGGCTCTTTTTTGGTTCCATATGAAATTTAAAGTAGTTTTCTTCCAATTCTGTGAAGACAGTCATTGGTAGCTTGATGGGGATGGCACTCAATCTATAAATTACCTTGGGCAGTATGGCTATTTTCACCATATTGATTCTTCCAATCCATGAGCATGGAATGTTCTTCCATTTGTTTGTGTCCTCTTTTATTTCATTGAGCAGTGGTTTGTAGTTCTCCTTGAAGAGTCCTTCACATCCCTTGTAAGTTGGATTCCTAGGTATTTTATTCTCTTTGAAGCAATTGTGAATGGGAGTTCACTCATGATTTGGCTCTCTGTTTGTCTGTTATTAGTGTATAGGAATGCTTGTGATTTTTGCACACTGATTTTGTATCCTGAGACTTTGCTGAAGTTGCCTATCAGCTTAAGGAGGTTTGGGGCTGAGACTATGGGGTTTTCTAAATATACAATCATGTCATCTGCAAACAGGGACAATTTGACTTCCTCTTGTCCTAATTGAATACCCTTTATTTCTTTCTCCTGCCTGATTGCCCTGGCCAGAACTTCCAACACTATGTTGAATATGTGTGTTTGGTCATGGACCTCAAATATGTGTTGCACTTTCCAAATGTACCAATCATAAACTTAAAATATAATGAGCTTGATTATTAATATTGACAATCTATGTATATGCCATTTAGATATTTTTATTATTAATATGTTGTGAACATCTTGAAGAAATGTAACTCATATTTCATCTCTCTATCCTTGAGTATTCTACATAGTAGATAACCTATAAATATTATTGAATGAATAATGAATATCCTTAATTTCTTTAAAATTGTAAAACGATTATTTTATTATTAGTTTTTATTATTATACTTCAAGTTCTAGGGTGCATGTGCACAATGTGCAGGTTTGTTACATAGGTATACATGTGCCATGTCAGTGTGCTGCACCACATGAAAGAGGGCATCCCTGTAAAATGATTATTTTAAAAGCAGAATAACCTAAATAACACTTTCAAAATAGAAACAATATAGAGAAATCCAAAAGTAATGCTGATTAGTTATTACTAATTGGAATGATTTTATATATAAGGTTATTTATCTAGAAAAAAACAAAAAGAATTATTTATCTGGCAAAAATAAATAAATAAATAAAACAACTTGGCCCAAACTTCAGTGTAATACACATGCAAATAATTGTAGAATTTAACTCACTGGTATTTCCAATCAGCAATTTTTAATTGATCAGTTTGTCATGTTAGCATTATTTACATATCCTTTCCAACATACACATTGATGCTTTTATTCATATTTCTATTATTTTTATAAAGAATGTGATAGGATAGAGAATTGAGAAAGCAGTTACTAAAATGTAATTTTCTCTTATGACTGAGAATATTCTCCAAAATCTACCTGATTAAGAAATTAAATATTTTAATATAAAATTTCAGGTTTACAATGAGCACAGAGATCTTGCCTTTCATAAAGAGCATCCCATAGAAAACTAGCAACAACAAGATTTAAGACATTTTCCAGGGGCACTATTAATAAAGATTTATCTCATTTGATTCTGACTTCTTAGCATGCTCCATTAGTTGCCCCAGGCTGACAGACATGCTGAACAAAGGTCCTTTGGGTTGGGAGCATGTTGAGTGGATCTGTTTGGTTGAAGTCCTTTTCTCATTGTCACTCCCAAGGAAAGCAAGGAAGCAGCCTTGCTCCAGAGTGAAGACAAGTGACTTGGGCACTTGGCTTTTACTCTGTAAAAGTGCAGAATTAGTATAGTCCTTCTGCATCTGTTGATTTGGTGAAAAAACAAAAACAAAATAAAACAAACAAAACTGAAAACCGCACTTATGGTTCTGAATCCTGATATTAATATAGTAAATTTTAAAACCAAATATACAGTTTTTCTTTTAACTACATGTTCTTTTCATAATGTGTGTTCTTATACCCATCTATAAACATAAACTATTAACTTGCTTATATTTTGAACTGAAAATATACCTGATATTACAATATTTGAATTGATGGAAGAAGTTTTACTTTAGATACTTAATTTAAACATTTATAATATTTCTGTTACTAAAATGTCTCACAGATTAGATAAGCTTTGTTCAGCTACTCTAACACTTCCACACTTTTGCCAACTACTTTGCCAAGATTTTATTTTTTTTGCACCTGACTTTCAATAACTTGACTTTTAATAATTTGTCTCAGAAAATCTGCCTTCCCAAAAGATACTATAGTTATCACAGCACCTATGATATAGTTTAATAATTTCACACACTTTTTCCCTTTGGAGGGGGATCCCCTTCTTATTTCCATTCTTCTAGTTTTGCCATAGACTTCTTCCATTAACTTTAAATATTGTAATAACAGGTATATTTTAAGTTCGAGATATAAGCAAGTTAATAGTTTATGTCTATAGATGGATATAAGAATACACATCATGAAAACAATATATAATTAAAAGAAAATTGTATATTTGCTTTTAAAATTTACTATATTAATATCGGGATTCAGAATTGCCCTCTTTTTTGGCAGAGGATTGGCTGAAACAGTAATAAAAAGAAGTCAGCCTGAATGGTGACTGAGAGATTCATTACATATTTCAGTGGATTCATTCATGAAAGATGGACACATCTTAGCGTCTGAAGATGACTTTGTGCAGGACAGTGTTTTCTCTCTTCCACAGAATACCTTTGGGTAATTCTGAAATACAGACTGATGAACAGAATTGACCACTGTATTTTTTTTTTATAGTGGTTTAAACAGGGCATTCACAGTTGAGTTAGTATGTACCTCTGTTAGATACTCCTTTTATTCTTCAGGCTAGCATTTTTATTTTAGTCACATCACTTTCTCTAAAAGGGTCAAAATATCAAAATGTAGTAAGTTAAAATGGCTTTATTTAGCAATTGGCCAATGCAAATAGTAAAGCTTCCTTAAGTAAGTATAAGCTCAATGTGTTGAGCTTTCCTATATATTTTCTTCTCCATACTCAGAATTTGAGTGAGATTTGATGGGAATTCTACAGTAAAAAGTCTTATAATAATATCGTTATGAAGCTGTAGTACATATGAGGTCATCTTAACAGAGAAGGAAGCTGAGACCTTCAGAGGTTAAGTGACTGGCCTCAGGTCACGCAGCTGGTACCACAGCTCTCTGGATCCCTGAACCCTGCCACAGGTTTATGTGACAGCCTTACGTAAGAAGGGGTACTCAAGAGCAATTTACTTTTCTCTTCCCAGAGATTCAGCACTGACACACTTTTTGCACATTGCACTAGGTGCAAGCCCAGAAATTCTGCCAGGAGCAAAACAACACTCCTTAAACACCCTGTGACTTTCAGAGCTGTATAAAATAAAAGGTTGAAGTTAATGATTGCCAGTTTGGAGGGAGTAGTTCCTCTTCGGAGCCAAATGTATGTGGGGAACAGATGAGGCTGTGGGAGTGAAGTTGGCAAAAGGGAAAGAGAAATGAGTCTATTCTTTCTGGAAAATGAAAGTATAATAAATATCTGAATAGCTTAGATGTTTATATTCATCTAGAGATTCTTCCCATTTGAAAATGAAATATCTGTATCTTTAGAGTGAGTAATCTTGAAGAATAATTTTATATTATTTTTTAAAATATTATGAAATGATATTTGGAAGCAAACAGATTGTTTTTAATAGCCCATATCTGTAGAACTATTTGTATTTTCTCTTCTAACAGGATCATTACTTCTTATGCTGAAATTCCTATATTCAAGCAGTGACTCATGTTAAGATAATATGTTCCAACAATTTGAGAACTAAAAGCAAATATACCTCAGAGATAATGATTATTTAAATTTTTGGTTCATAGAGATAAAACTGTCTGACATAAGGAGTATGGACATAATAGCCAAGAATTCTATCATTTTATTTCACACTCATTTTGTTTTTGAAAAGTCTCTTATCATATTTGAGATCCCACATACCACATTCTACTCGAAGACATTTGTTAGCAGAAGTTCTCTGGAATTTCACTCTCATGCTGTTCTTACAGGATATTTTGTAGAACCGTGCTCCAAGAAAACTCTAATTTAATGAAATCTTCCTGGAATCTCCATTCATAAATCTATTCTGTGCCTAATTATATAGTGTAGTGGTTCTCGTTATAGGATGTTGCTAATGTCTTTCCCACTTGTCCTTTTCACATATTTTCTAATTTAGGAGTATTCTTAATATCGTTGAGCTTCAGTTTCGAAAGTAGGTATAGCATATAATTTTTTTCAAGCAATGCAACTTTGATAATGTTTTAAGAAGTTGAGTTTTGTTATTTCCCAAACAATAAACACAAATAAGATAGGTTCTTTTAATAGGAGTTTGGAAGTTTTCTAAGTTACTTGCTGAAATCTCCTTATATATATAGAATCACATGTACACACATGCACACTTTGCAACTCTCACTTAAAGGACATCCCAATTTAATTCAGTGGCCATTTTACTCCATTTTTCAATAGAATCACAAGATTTTAATTGAAGCAAGTGACATGGCTCGCTGTGTTTGGTACTTAACATTAACTGGTCATGGGGAATATTCAGGTGTTATCTGTGAAAACCTATTTTTTTTTTTTCAGTTGGACTTTCACTCTTATACCCCAGGCTGGAGTGCAGTGGTGCGATCTTGGCTCACTGCAACCTCCGCTTCCCAGGTTCAAGCATTCTCCTGCCTCAGCCTCCCAAGTAGCTGGGATTACAGGTGCCCACCACCAAACCTGGCTAATGTGTTTTGTAATTTTAGTAGAGACGGGGTTTCACCATGTTGGCCAGGCTGGTCTCGAACTCCTGACCTCAGGCGATCCACCAACCTCAGTCTCCCAAAGTACTGGGATTACACGCCCAGCCTGAGAACCTGTTTTTATATCACATCAATAATGTTGACCCTACAGGATCACATGGAATGGAATGATTTTGTTTATGTAGTTTAAAATGACACTCTATTTTCTGAAAAAAAAAAAAAAAAGAAAGAAAAAGAAAGAAAGAGGGAGGGAGGGAAGGAAGGAAGGAAAGAAAGAAAGAAAGAAAGAAAGCTCTTTTGCCTCAATAGCATCAGGTGCAAACTTTCACTCGGTTTAACTTTCAAAAGCTTAACTTGCTAAATGACATTTACTAAAAAGCACTATTTTGTTGGGTGGAACTTATCATACTAAAAGTTGTATAGTTCCAGTCACATTAATAATGTTGAGACTCTAGACCATGCCAGGATTACTGAAAATTCAATCGTATAAGGTCTTGAATTATTCCTGGGCATATTTTCCCCAGTCTTAAGCAGTCCAAGATTTTAAATTGTTATGCCCCCGTAGCTGTTGGTGAGGGAAATTTTCAAATTCAATTCACTGTCCCTAGAGATTTCACATAGTTAAAAGGAGAGTGATACAATATTTTCCTGACTGTCAGATTGAATTTGAATTGAATTCCAGGGTGGAGAACTGCTTGGATACATTAACTGAAACTTTTACTGTGTAAAATTTTGTGTGGTTGTACAAGGTCAAATCGCGTACAGCACCATTTTTTCATTTAAATGTGGGGAATAATTGAGTTGGGGAGTTGGCAGTGGTGGTGGTGTACAATTCCTAAGGGCAAGGAAATGTGTGTGCGTGTGTGTGTATGTGTGTGTGTGTTTCTGGTTCTCACAATATAAATGTAATGTCTATAGTAATTTTAAAAATCCTCTAGGCCTGTTGTCAAATATGCTTTATAGCTGAGAGAATATAAACAGCTATGAATTGTTAAAAGAGCAGTATTTAGCCAAACAGGCATCAGTGCTTTTGATCTGTTACCCAGTTAAGGAAGCCACACACCAAAAGCATTTTCAACAGCATGAAACTATATCTCACGGCATTGGCATGAGATTCTCTAATGGTATTTTTGTTGTATTTCCTAAACTAAAGTCAATGGAGGCCAATTTTTTAATCAAATAACACTTCTACTTCTGTTAAATGGATGTAATGTAAAAATAAGCTCATCTCATGGGAAGATTTTCCTATGACTTTTGGCTCTTTCTAACCCTCCCTTTGGAAATCCTCAATATCTTTTTTTCCAGCAAAATTTGGAATCCCTGGGACAACATTATGTCACCAGTTTCTTGGGTTAGTCCTCTATTATTTACCTTTGGGCTGTCTACTTTTATCTCCATTAACCTTTTGGCTTGACTATAAACATTTATTGAAGGCTTCCTCCTTTGTCGGTCCAGTAACTCTAAAGGTTAGTGAGTAGTGGATGCTAGTCTGACCTCTCTCATCCACATTAGATGATTTTAATTATTCCTAAGAAATGACACTTTTGACCCATTTTGTCCTTGTCAAGTTTGTCTAGTTGTGGGCTGTCTAAACGTGAAACTCTGGGTTCAAACCGTGTCCAGGAGTGTAGAATTTTAAAATGTACAATGTGGAGCCTCAAAAGTGCACAAGATTTCTTTTTTTTTAAAAAAAAAAAGACATTCCAGTTTAAGTGAAATTCAAGGCTATTGTTATGTACCTTGAATTGATTTATTACTGGAAAAGACTGCCTAGATACAGACAAAATACAAACTTGAACCTGTAAAAATTCAATATTTCAAAATGGAAAAAATGGAGAAAAACTTTGTATAAGTGAGAATAAGCTAGGTTTTGCTGAGGCTGTATGCAACCCTAATACTACAACAGCTTTGTACATGAAAAAGTTCATTTCTTTCTCATACTCCCTGACCACTGTGGTTGCCAGTCCACCTCTTTGTTTCCATGATTGCTTCGGCAAAAGCAAGGCATAATGGTGAATTGGCCATTGGATCTTACGGGTTCTGTGTAGGAGTGACACAAGCCACTTCTTCAGTTTCACTGGTCAAGCAAAGCCATGTGGCCAGATCCAACTTTAAAAGAGATCTGGAAATTGAAGAGTTGGAACTAACTGATCAGTAGCCATAATGACTATCACAACCTTTCAGTTAGATAATAAAAAGTTTTTGTCTGGACATCTATGCTAATCACCACAAATATGACCAGAGCCTGAGAAATAGTGGGATTCAGTAAATGCTTTTTTGTGTGTTTTATTTCATTTATTAATGTAGCTATTCAGCAAAAGTTTGATCTGCATCTGTAGAGTACTAGGTACTTTGCTAGTTACTTCATTCAAAAGCCTCTGAAATAAAAATTAGCCCCACCGTGCTGATGTCCATTCTGAAGTTCAGAACACTTAAGTGGTTTTCTAGTCATAGATGCTACCAGTGGCATGTGTCAGGATTCAAACCTAGATAATGTGACTCCAAAAACAATAATGTCCTTTTGTTATACTTCAACTGTAAAGTCAATGATGAGTCAGGATATGATGTATCTGATTTTATAAGCAGGAATTATTACAGTCACCATTGTGTATTTGCTTGTATTTTAAAGCAAGAACACAGTATCTCTAATTGATGGGAACAGGAGGCAGAGAAATTCTAGGCAGAAAAGGGTGGGTCGCTGGCAAAAACCCCACCCTCAAGCCAAAAAGCCTGAAACTGTGGCCCAAAGTGAGAACTTCTATCCCTGTTTTCCCACTCAAATGTTGCCTTTTCCTCAACCACCTACACTGTCCCATCATATGCCTATAAAAACCCCAGCCTCAGCTGGTAGACAGGACTACAGCTGGATGTTGGAGAGAAGCAGCTTGACTTCAAAGGGATGGTTTGATGGTGCAACTTTGGAGAAGAATCTGGCCAGAGACGGTCGGACTTCAGGGGAAGATTACCTACCCACCCCGTCCCCTTTTCAGCTCCCCTTCCCACTGAGAGCCACTTTCATAGACAATAAAATCCCCTGCATTTACCATCCTTCAATTTGTTCATGCAACCCCATTTTTCCCAGACCACCAGACAAGAGCTTGGGAGCCACGAGTGAGGATACAAAAGGATGTCACACTGGCCCTTTGCCCTCGCTGGTGATGAGTAGCCACCTCACATGAAAAAGCAAAGGACCCACTGAACTGTTAACAGTTAAGCTGAGTACGGACAGCAGAGCTAAAATAGCACTGTAACAAGCTCTCTTGGGCTTTGGTAGTCACAGTCACCCCTGCCTGTATGCTGCTGTGGGGCCTGCATGGAGTTCATTCCTGCCGGCACTAAAGCATCTGGCTGCTTCCTGCACCTGCTCACCTGCGCACTCCCTCCTGCAAGAGGTGGAAAACAGCAGGTCCAAGTGAATGGAGTTTGGTCCCACTGGCACTGAAGTGGCTGACTGGTTCCAGTGCTTGTTCACTCCAGTTCCCATACTTGTTCGCTCATGTGCTCCCTCCCGCGAGGAGATGAGAGCAGCAGGCTGAATAAATGGGGCACCCCTGTTGCGAGTCCTGTGAAGGCGTCAGGGAAATATCCTGCTTCATAATGACTTATAAATAAATGATCAATGATTGTGGAATAACAAGGTATATTTGATGTTATTTCAACTAACGGGAAGCTATTTCACACTTTTGAGCACATTTGATAAGAAATTTAGTTATTTTTGTTTTAACTGTAATCAATAAACGTGGATATCTTTTGTGTTAGCTTTCTATTGCTGCTGAAACACACTACCATAGACTTGAGGGCTTAAAACAACAGAAATTTATTATCTCATATCCTGTAGATCAGAACTATGAGTACAGATTTTGCCAGACTAAAATCAAGGTGTCAGTCTTCCTGATGCATTCCTTTCTGGAGGTTCTAGGAGAGAATCCATTTCGTGCTCATTCATGCAGATTGTTGGCAACATTTGGTACCTTGATGTTGTAGAGCTGAAGTTCCTGTTTCTTGCTTCCTGTAAACTGGAGGCCATTCTCAGTTTTTAGACACCACTACATTCTTTAGTTTCTGCTCTCAGTCCCCCATCTTTAAAGGTAGCAAAAGCAGATGGCATTTTTTTTCATGTTGAATCTCTTGGATTTACTCTTGCCTTTCACTTCTAATTCTAAGGATTTATGTGATTAGACTGGGCCCATCTGGATAATCTAGGATAATCTCACCATCTCATGGTACAAAAAGTTAATCACCTCTCTGAAATACCTTTTGTCAAGTAAGGTAGCATATGCACAGGTTCCAGGGGATTAGGGAATAGGCATCTTTGGGAGACCATTTTCCTGCCTACCACACCTTTTATATCTGTTCTCTTTTCCCAAAATGTTGTGCCAGTTGTACCCATTGTAGAGTATGAGATAAAAATTTTGGCCTGACTTTCCTTGTTTGTGATATCTGAGAATTAATGAACTTTAAAGTAGCTTCTAGCTCTTAGCATTCTAGAATTTTATGAATTCTTATGTTGGAGACATGGGAAGTGAACCTAATGATCAATGTGGATATTATTGTTATTTTCTATTCATGGATTTTTCTGGAGTGTAGATTTCATATAATCCTGGCTAACTCCTTCCTTCTCACACTTGGTAATCTTCTTTGAAGTCAGTCAGTCTCTACAAAAGTTGACTTCTTCAGAAAGAAATTGACTTACCTCCTCAAAGCTGTAATAACTGGTCCCTTGAGATTTTTTATCTACTTATTATTTACTTTACAGCTTGGGTATAGCTTTCAGCAAGTCTTTGCTCCATTTTTTTCTTCTGCCTTATTGATTTGGACTACAATAAATTGTTTTCTCAATTTTTTAATAAATCCAATTCTACTTGTACCCAGGCAAAATAAATGTTTGCCAGAGTTTTAAAATATATAATGCCTAACTTACCATTAGGAAATACATGAATTGATTACTTTTATATTTTACTCATATTATCAGTTCATCTAATCCTTAATTTGCTTATGTAGAAAATGGAGAAAATGTTAGTACCTAACTTCTGGAGTTGTAAAAATCAAAAAAGACCATTCAAGTGAAATGCTTACCTCAATAGCCAACAAGTAAACCATTAATATTGTTTTAGTAGTAGTAGTGGTGGTTGGAGGGAGGGGGGAGTGGAAAAACTCATCCTAAATTGCCCAAGACTTTTCAATTTTAGCATTGAAAGTACAGCCTCCTGGGAAACCTTTCAGTTCCAGAAAAACCAGGATGGTTGTTCACCCTAGGGGTGGTAATATTTGGAAACAAAGCTAATATAAATATTGGCTGTGCCCTCTGCCACCTACCAGCATTTGACCTAAGGGATATTATTTAATTTTTCAGTTGCAATTTTCTTATCTGAAAATATACATGAGGACTAGGTAAGTAAGGGAAGTACCTAACAAAATCCTTGCACAAGTAGCCTAAACAGTAGTACCCTTATTCCATCTCCCTAAAAAATCTTTATTGGCTTCCTTCTGCTTACAGAATTAAGCACAAGAAGTTTTACCTAATACATCAAGGTCTTTTAAAATCTGTTTATAACCTGCCCTGCCAGATACATATGCTATTACGTTCTTTCCATTTATCAATAACAATAATATTAATGATGATTATGATAGATAATACTTTTCTAGTGCTTTCTACATAGCAAAAAGAGTGCTAAAGACTTCATAAGAACTTTAAACACAGTCCCAGAACTCCCATTTCCTGCACACTTGACTTTGTTATAGACTGTTCAGCCTTTGCCCACACCGTTTCCAGCAACTGCACATTCTTCCTGTTTATCCTTTAAAATCCTGCCCGAATGTTGCCTCTTCTATGATGTGTCCCCAGACTGCAAAGGATGGGAGTTTTTCTCTTTTCCTCATTGACCCCGAAACAATTGATACATGTCTTAGCACTTCCTACCATGGTACTTTTCACATTATATTAAACATTTTTATTGTATCTGTATCCTTCACCAAAAAAGACATACTTATATTCCTAGCACAAGGCACAGGATTGAGTTTGCTTATTTGTGAAATGAATGGAAGATTATGGTTTTGGAAAATCAATTGATTTACTTTATACTAAAAGATTCTCTAAAGAATGTAAGTGATCACTATCTATTTTTTATATTATCTATGAAATTATTATAAAAGTTAATTTACTGTGTCGAAATTCATAGGATTTTTAAGAACTATGAAACAGGTTGATTAAATAATTTAAAATAATTATTTTTCGTGAAATAAGATAATCTGGGAAAAATAGGCCAGGTGCCTGTTTTGAAATCGATTATGTAAAATCAGAAAAGAGTGGATGTTACAAATAAGTCACTGAGTGCCCCCTGCATAGGCTTCCTGAAATGGTGGACTCCTTCCTCCGACTTGTTCTGCCTGTGCCTGAAGAGCTGCAGATCCTTTGGGGTTTTGTTTTGTTCTGTTTTGTTTTGTTTTGTTTGAGAGAGAGTCTAGCCCTGTCACCCTGGCTGGGGTACAGTAGCGTGATCTCGGCTCACTGCAACCTCCACCTCCTGGGTTGAAGCAGTTCTCCTGCCTCAGCCTCCCAAGTAGCTGGGATTATGGGCATGCACCATCACACCTGGCTAATTTGTGTATTTTTAGTAGAGACGGGATTTCACTATGTTGGCCAGTCTGCTCTCAAACTCCTGGCCTCAAGTGATTCATCCACTTCGGCCTCCCAAAGTGCTGGGATTGTAGGAGTGAGCCACCACGCCCGACCACCAGATCCTGATCTATGGATTTATCTGTCAGTCTGATAGTAAAAGGAGAGCAAAATATGCATCATTAGGACCTAATATTTAATTGGATTTGGATCACTATCATTTCATATAGAACAAGTTTGTTTCTCCTCTAATTCTATTTTGAAAATTGAAATACAAAATAATGCTTCGTCAGACTGATAACAATAGGGATAACTTGATAACATTTTTGTCTATATTGTTAAAATATATGTAGAATATAAAATTACATCTTTTTCACAAGGCTTTTAGAGAACTGCTTCGTGGTTATCTTTGCCAACTATTAAGATACATAGTTGAAAAATTAAGACTCCACGATGAATCAAAATATAAATATTAAAGATTAATGTATTAGAATTTGTTATACTTGATTTAGTTATAGTTTATACTCTGTTTTAATATTTGAAGTAGTTTTTTTTCAGACTTCTTTTTAAATCCATCATGGTTGATTTTTCCATTAAACAGTATATTTTATAGTAGTTTTAACAGTTGTAATATAATTGATATTTTAATAAATGGGTCAGCATTCATTTTATGCATAGTTTTCAGTACGGCTTTGCAGTTAACAATGGATCAGTGTTTTATATGCTATCATTGTTGTCATGAGGCAGGTGAAATGGGTTTTCCAGATTCCTGAAAGTTTTGAAATCACCAGATTATGTGGAACTCCTCAAGTGAATACTTGTTAAGGCCAATTTGGGAAATTTGTGATAGCATGCATCATGTGGAAAAGTCCCAGAATGGGCTGAGATCTCTTTGGCAGGATCATATCTAGGTGAAAATTCCGTTCAAAAATTACCTTGAGACCCTTGTATTGTGCTCTGTGTTGTGGTTTCATGATGTTTGATATACAGAACATGGACTGGAGAATGATAAAAGTGAATGCTGGTTCACTGTGACTCATCGGGAAACACAGTCTTGCTGAGACATACTTATTTCCTCCCCAGTTTATTTCCAGCCATGTAAATTTATCCACGGAGTTTTACAGATAAATAATTTGGATGCCAAACAGCCAAAAATTGTGACTATTTTGAGCCTTCTATTTAACATGTACACTAAAAATACTTTGTTAGAATTATAGCACTTGTCTCCGTGCTTCTGTGGTTCTCAGAGCAAGGGATGTCATGCTTTAGTTGCTCTGCATTTGAATGTATTCACGATTCCTCTTTTACAGTCTTTCTGGAGACAATGTATGGTGCATCATTAGCATTATTATTATTTCAGTTACAGTGAGACTACATATCCACACTTAGGGGGTTGGGTAGATTTCATTATTCATTCAGAATAAGTTCTTACTCTAATATAAATGTTGCTCAGGACAGAGCTTTGAAATGGATCCTGATTCTTTAAATTCTTTCCTGTCTGTTTCAGGAAATAGTGAGATCCTGTTGATAGTAAAGTACAATGTGTCTAAAGTTCACTTCTAAACACTCTGCTCTTTGCAATGAAAGTCATCTGCATTCTCTTTATAATTCAGAGCCACAAGAGATCTGTCTAATCTTGGAGATCTGATTCAGTATCATTTAGGAAAAAAAAAAAAAATCCTTGATAATATTTCTACCATTCAGATTAGTGAAAGCAGTAAAGCTTTACAGCTTCTGTCGTCTTAAAAAGATATCATGAGACAAGGGAATAAGGACTTGGATTATGGTTTGGGAGATTTAGTTGTTTGTAAAAATAAAATGATTAGTACAGTTATTATTCAAGTTTTTAATCAACGGAAGCAAATGGCATCTGTTTGTTATCATTCTTTCTACAGAAGACAAAGGCTCAGGTCCCAATGGTGCTGACTGCTGGTCCCAAGTGGTTGCTGGATGTGACTTGGCAAGGAGTGGAAGACAACAAAAACAACTGCATTGTGTACAGCAAAGGTAAATGCAAGATTGTTTCCCTCTCTCTTTGGAAGTATTAAAACCTGAGCATTGCAAAACAGCACCAGAAGAGCTGGAATGGAAGTACAAAGTATAATTTGATCCTCTTCCTTTTTTCCCCATTTGAGTTCCTCTAATGTGTATTTTCAGTAAAGCCACCTGTTTTTCTTTTTTTTCTGTACAACATGAAACAAAAAGTGACATACCATTAATTTACTTAGTGCCTTATACATTTACCTAACCCTGTATTTGAGTGGCTTGACTAATATCTTTCTCTTGCTGTTAGTATCATTGATAGCCAGGTTTGACGAAACTCCAATTTCTCCTTTTAGACATTATCTATCAAAAAGTAAAATCCTTCTAAATTTAACACTTTGTGTCAAGGTGCATGGTCCAAGAGGCGCTACATTCTAGCCAGTTTCCTGAAGTCATGCATGATGAGAGGATAGCTGGAAATGAAACCTTTGCAAAGACAGAATTCTTCCCCATGGTGATTTCTGAAGGGCAGGAGGCAAACTCTAAAGAGGAAGCTGATGACTTGCAGGGCATTGCCTTTGATTTGCTCAGTGTGACATCAACCCAGACTGTGTCATGTAGCTGCACCCTGGCTACAAAGGAGCAGCAGCTCCATGATGGCACATTGTGGGGCTGGCTGTCCATAGCACAGGACCTTCCTCACATGTGGTGTAGTTTTGGGGCACTTTTCTCCACATTCAAGTCTTGGTCCTAGCTCTGTACTCTTACAGTATAATCCCTAATCTCACTTTTTCATAAATATTACAAAACCTTGTGCTTCTCATGTTTAATTTCTCTTGGCTTTCTTTTTAAACCAAATAGACCTACTGAGATCAAAGATGTATTTGCACATTGAACCTAGAAACCATAAAAGCATACAAGGGAACAAGCAAATAAGCACCCCTATCAATATATTAACATATAAAACACTAATCATAACATCAAAGACTCTTAAAAACTTGCTAGAAACAATTACAACTTGTTCTATAATCATTACAATTTGTACACTTATAAGAGGATTGTCTCTAAACTACCATAAGCCTTTGAAAGTTGAAACACCGGAAAGAGGGAATTTGCAAGCTAAAAAAAAAAAAACAATCTGCACACCAGGATCTGATTATACTTTTTTCCTTCTATAATTACTGGTCCCATACCCACTAATTTTCTAACCCAGAATACCTGTGGTATGCTGGGGGGAGCTTTCAGCTAAAAGGGATGTGAGATTTTCTCAGGATATGCCAATATAATCTATCAAAGTGAAAAGAAATGGTATAGGGAATCAGTTTACCAATGCCGACATTCAGAATACAAAAGATACCTTGGAATGTAGGACCACTTGTTGGGGACAAATTTCTGTTGTACAATATTTTATCTTCATTGTATCAATATAGTATGGGGGAAACATGGCAATACCTGGTCCCCATTTATGATTCAAATTCATTGCATTTTTAAATCAGCTATTCTTTTAGTAGAGATAATTGTTATATATTTTGAGTATCCCTTATCCAAATTGCTTGGGACCAGAGTGTTTCAGATTTCAGATTTTTTTTCAGATTGGAATATTTGCATGTACATAATGAGATATCTTGGAAATGAGACCCAAGTCTAAATGTGAAAGTCATTTATGTTTCATAAACACAAATTATACATAACCTAATGGTAATTCTATACAATATTTTTATAATTTTGTGCATGAAACTAAGTTTTGACTGCCACCCATTGCATGAGGTCAGTTGTGGAATATTTCACTTGCGGCTTCATGTTGTTGATCAAAAGGTTTTGGATTTTGGAACCATCTGAAAGATTTTGGATTTTCTGATTAGGGATGTGAACCTGTATAACAGAATTGGAATTCTATATTTAGTGGAGTATGCTAACTTGAGCAAACTTATGTGTTTATGGTTGGCTATACCTTATATCTTTTTGCAATAAACAACTTAGAGTAATTAATAGAAGCTTATTAATTCATTAATTAACTGGTAAAGCATGCATTGAGTCCAACTATGTGCTAACCTTGTAAATTGATGATAATAGCCACCATTTATTGGTCACACCTTGAATTCTCTTCTTGATGCTCCCATGCCAAATTGTATGTGCTTCTCTCATTATTCTCTATTACCTAGTTTCATGATCATGAATATACAGTTTATGTGTCCAAAAAGGAGTAAGTAAAAAAGTTTAGCTGTGATGGCTTGCCTCTTTAATCTACTCTATATTTACTGAGGGTACAGATTGTGTCTTAGTCACCTTTCTATTCCTGGTCTGGCATGCTACCTGTACAAGAAAAGCACTAAGTAAATATAGATTGGTTGACCAGATGAACAAATGATGAATGGTTGCCAGACACTGAAATAGACATTTCACATACTGTGATGATGAACTGTATGAATTGCTGCTATTCAATAATGTTTTAACCTGTAAAGGGTAATTTGGCATCGTTCAACTTACAAGAACAATTGGTTTTGCAGTTCAAATGCCAGAATTGTAATAACTACTGTGTATGCTTTTTAAAGCTTAATACTTATTTAATAGCTCCTATGAGATAATCAACATACTACCCCATTTTACAAAGGTAGATAAAAGACTTAAGTAGGGTAAATAATTTGCCATGGTCACATGGCTAATAAGTGATTGAGTGGGATCAAGCATACATTTGTCCAACTTAGGGTTGGAGTGATACATACTAGAATATGTTCTGTCTGCACTAAGCTTCAAAACAACTCAGTGAAATAGATAGTATTTTCTCATTTTACACCTATGACTTAGAGAGGTGGCATGATTGCCTGTGATCATAGAGAGCTAACAATAGAGCTAAATTCAATCTACGTCTTGACAGCTCCAAATTTTGTGCTCCTTGAACTACATGACTCTGCCTTTCCCTTTGCCACTGTTAAATGATGAGTAACAATCCAAACCACTCGGGCTTTTATCCCTAGAAATCACAAAATATATATATTAAAGTGTGGCATTTCCCAAAATGTATTTCATGGAACCCTAAGATTAAAGAAAAAGCCCCATGACCAAATATCATTTATCGTAGCCCTCTTGAAAACTCACAATGGATGCTGCTATTAATGATCTAGAATTATGCAGTAAAAAACAAAAGCAAAAAACCCTGAACATTTGCATTTCAACATATATTTTTATTTCTCTACTTTGCTCCAGACTCTTGTTTGATCTTCTACCTGGGGTTCAGAGGCCTGGAACTAATTTCTAGTATTTAGAGTGCCTTTAGAGGGAGGAGACAGCTCACCCAGAGCATGTCCCAAAGTTGTGTCAATACCTTAATATTCTGGGATTTTACTAGGGATTGTTTGGATCATGGAAAATATGATCCCGGGAGGCACTCCTACTCGTATCCAAACACGCTGGACTCAGGAGTCGTCTGTCTCCACAATCTGTATGTATGATAAGACTCCTCAAAGCAAAAGCGTTTTGAAGATGGAAGGGTTAACAAGTGTTAACTTGAAACTCCACAATGTTTGTGGCATTTTCGTAATGCCTATATGATTTATTAATTGGGCCTCTTTTGTTTTCAAGTGGTAGAATTCTAAATGAAATTAGCTTCTGCCAAAAAATTGTGTGCGTGTGTGTGTTTTGGGGTAGATGGGTTCATCTGCTCATATAACTGAGAGTCCAGGGATATTGTGGATGTCAGGAACTGCTTGATTCAGTTGCTCAAACTTTGTCCCCAAACTCTCTCTCTCTATCGTCTGGCTCTTCTTTCTTGTGTGGGCATCATTCTCAGATAAGTAGTGGCAAGCTCCAGACTTATTCCACCAGCATAGCAACTTCGGTGAAAAGAGAGCTTTTCTGGGTTTTGTGATTAGAGCACATCACATACCATTCCCTGAACCAATTAATCACTATGACTCTCCTAGGAAGGCCATAGTCAGCCTGGGGCCTAAAAGTAAAATTAACCCTGCATGAGCCACTGAAATGGAGGAGAGGTAGTTCCCTAAATAAAACCAAGGATATGCTGCCACAAAAGAGTGGTTGCTTGTTGGGCCAACATCCATGCTCCCAGGTATCACATATTATTTCCTAAAGTCTAAAAAGCTCTCATGGACGATGAAAATTAAATTCCTGATGCCACAATTGTATTTATTTGTTTGTTTTCCTAAAAACCTAAACTACTTATAAACTCAATGCCAAATCATTATTATAGGACCTGGCTATCTGAGAACATATCAGTATCTGTTTACAAATAGAAGATAAATTGCAGATGTGTGACATTTTGCAAAAATGTCTTGACTGAGATTTTTGATAGTGTTTTCTTATGGTGTGAAAATAGGCCCATTTAATGTTTAACTATTACCATCTAGGAGGCATGCTTGCTTCCTAAAGTGTTCCTAAATGTAGGCTAGTAACAAAATTAAATATGACTATAAATCTCTCCTTGTCAGCGTGTCCATCAAATAATTATTATAAAATAAAATTGTATTATATCACTTAGTGCTTTTTGACAGGTTGCCATCATCTTGTTTTATAAAAATTTTTAAAAGTATAGTAGTTGGCATTAACATTCGAATCTGATGTACATTGTTCCTGCCTCACCTACCCCTTGTCATTCCAGAAAGTAATTAGGTCATCCAGACATTGATGGACCAGACCTGTTGGGTCGTCTGTTTTTTGCCATTATTCTCAACAGACTCCAGATAATTCTAATTTACTTATCTCAATGGATAAATACTAAAAAGCATAATGCTGAAGTTAAAAGGAGCTCTGCTGGAGAGTAGTGTGAGCAAAGGCCTGCCCACTTACTCCTAAAATCCACTGTCTGTTGAGCACTGATGATCTACTTCTTTAGCTTACCTTATTATATGCTATCTACCGTTTGCAAAGTATGGTGACCTTTTCATATGAAAAACAAATAGTGTACTTAGAATTTTACGTTTTGAGGATATTTAAAATTACACCTTTAGCATCTTTCATGTGGGTTTAATCACTCAGCTTCAAATCGGGAATAATTACATTATTTAGTTTTTCAATTTTCTTGTAGTTGTTATTTCAAAGTAGCCACATTCTCTAGGTCTCCAGATTAAGAGAATAAACACTGTCAATCAAGAGAGTGAAAAAGTATCTGCTAACCCTCACTCTCACCTCAACAACATAATATTTCTTTATATGCGAAGCCACAATATTATTATAAAAATCTATATTTCATGTGTAACCTTAGACAAATCACTTGCCCACTCTAATCTTGATTTTCTCAGCTGTGAAAATGGAATAGCAATGGCTACCATGCAGGATTTTTGTGAAGCACCCATTTACATGATTGCAGAGGTTATGATCAATATTATGTTGCTGATTATCATACAAGCAGTCCTTGTGGTCATAAGTCAGTACACACTGAGAGAAAATGAAGCCAGGCCTCCATGTTGGTATCAAGCATATAGTGATATCGTATTTATAGCGAAGACTTCTACAAGTCTTATTCAGTCACTTTGAACCCACAGAATATTTGCTGAGATCTGTGTCACAGAATTAGAGACCTGAAGCCTGTATGGGAGCATATCATTGGATTTTTTTCTTGGGCACGTGATACTTTTATTTTAGTGAAAGTCTTATATACAATGCTAGTATAAAGATGAAAATGATGATATTATTAATACTAATAATAGCAATTACTATTGATTAATCTTTGTTCTATTCTAGACACTGTTCTAATCACTTTACGTACATTTTCTTGCTTACAATACAAATTCATGATATCGAAACAGTGCTTTTCCCATTTTACAGATGAATAAATTTAGGTTTCGATGGGTTAAGTAAGTTAAAATGAAGAAGTTGGGATTCAATCTTAAGCTTGTTGACTTCAATTCCCAATTGTACAATCAACAAAATTTTGGAAGATGCCATTTACTAAGCCAAGGTTACAGGTTATTGCCTTTCTTTGCAAATTTGCATACATGTTTATCGGCAATTTTTTTTCCCGTTCTCTGGCTTGATTTTAAAGAGATTATTCAAACACTAAAACAGCAGTGGCAGCAATAGTTTATGCTAATTTCTTTGTTGTTTCTAAGACCACAGCAATTTCAAATCATGTAGATGGCTGCACAGCAATCTCAAAATCATACTATGACAGTCTTCAAAGTTCTGATTTTGCAAGGTTCTTACGAATTTAAGCATGCAATTAGTTAATTTAACCATTTTTGAATGTCTTTTATGTCCAAGGGCCTATTCTAGGCACCATTGAAATAATGACAGAAATTCTAGTATGATTTAGCTTGAGTAAGTAACTTTCTGCACACTCTCTAAATTAAATTTTCAAAACAAATGTCTTTCATTACAAAGATTCTTGTAAAAGTCCAAACCATGTTCCACCTTAAAATAGATAATCTGTTGCATGTTACTAGAATTTTCAAACAATAGCTTTGTCTGATGTGGCAGCCAATTTTCAGAGTAGCCCAAAAGTTAATGTTTAACTTTACCTAGAGGGTATAATGTTGTATAAATAATAAACTAATTTAAAAGGAAAAATTTGCGTTCATATTTTACGCATTTATTTAACTATTCAGTAATTCATAGAAAATGTATAACCATTGTCTAATTTTACAGTATTCTTGAAAGAGGGTGAGTGCCCGAACTAAATATTTAGCAGTGGGAATTATAAAATCATAAGGCGATTAAGTTAGCTAGTCGCAGAATTCCAATATTGCTTTTTAAATGACTTCAGGATATAGGAGGTACTAAGGTTATTATCTGTTATCAGGAATACAGTGGAATTGTACAACTGGATAATAACCAAACAAACTGACACAATGTAAAATTACATTATCAGTGTGTTAAAACAAAATTGCGCCCTAAAGGAGTCCACATGCCAGCTCAGAGCTGCAGTGTAATTATGCTTAACTCTGATAATTAAAATACAACGGAGATCAACAGAATCATTTTCATTAAGAAAATTATTAATGATGGTGGTATAACAGTAATTGATTGCAGAGCACCACAGGATAACGCAATGCCGAAAACCCATGTTTCATGAACATCTGAGGCTTTTTCTGGTTACGTTCTATTAATATTTTGAGGAGTGAGCAATTTATTATTCCTTTCCTAGGAATCTATGATTGTAAAAATGGCTGCTTTTTAAAAACCACAGTTTTGATTCAAATTGTCATTTCTGAGGGGTTCTTAAGGTCAAGACAAGTGACCCCACTAGTGACTGTGTTATTTAAAATAGAGCTGTCTGTTGCAAATTGCAGAATGGCAGCAACTTCTGCAAATAGTGAGCCTTGTGTCATCTCCATTTCTTACTATGCATTTACTGTTTTTACTTTTATGTTAGTGATTTATTGATGTTATTTCAATCTGAGTCTGGGTGTACTGAATAGTTTATTGTCTTTAGTTATTACTATTATATGCTATATGATGTGAAAAATACATTTGTTTTTATATCAGCATCACTGTGAGTTTCCTTAATGAAGTGTTGGTAAATAGCCCTGCACAATAATCCCACTAATTACCTTAGTTGATTAGATGTGCTATCCCATTTTGGAGAAAAAAAATATCCTAAACCACCCTGGATCCATGCATGAATGAAGCTTCTGTCTCTTAACGGTAGAAACCCAGTTAGAATCCTGGCAAATGATAAGAACTAAGAATATATCAGTTTTATAAGTATAAAAATGAGAAATGAAGAGTGGGGTCTTTGAGAGGTGACTCACTATCATTCAAGGATGTTAGCTTGTCATTCAAAGAGATGCTAATCTTGAAAGCTACCCCCAAAAGTATCTTTGTCAGTTGAAATGAGGGACAACTCTTTAGGGTAGATTTTTTTTCAGGGTAAGATACTGAGAATAGTTTTTAAAACACTGTATTATGTAGAAAAAGTTATTATAACATAAATCTAGGTGAAAAAAGGCAGAATATGCGGCTTTGTGCCTAACATGATTATGCTTAAAAACTGTATGCACAGGAAGACATACTGGAAAGAAACAGTGTGAAATTATAAAGATATTTCCGTTAAAGTGGCAAGACTTAGGGAGATTTTTGGTATCCTTTTTCATAATTTTCTTCACTTTGATTATTTTACTTATATAATTTAAGATAAATATTTGCATTTGAAAATCATTCTTTGTCTTAACTACATTCTTACTCTTCTTTTTACACAACCCAACTAAAACAAAGAAATCTTTGCCTTATCCACAAAGTGTCCTTCCTCCACAGAATTTAAATTGTTTCCTAGTGATATAATTACTTTTCTTTGGTAACTCTGTGAAAGTCCTGCCACTTTGTTTTTCATAAGATAATTTTCCAAATAAAATACACATAACTGAGCACATGCTCTGCCCACGATATGGCCCAGGTGTCATGAGGAGTACAAATGAATATGAGACACCCCCCAGCTTAAGAAGCTTATTGAAAGAGCTTACTTGATGAAAGATGTATAATAATGAATTCAGTCTCATACAGTCAACAAATGTTCACAGAGATGTGGAATTTTGGTTGGATATTGAATGTTGAGTATCAGTTTGAGTAATGGGGTGAAGGCTTTTAAGGAGGTTAAAATGTATGCCTAAAAGCTCCTAGGTTACAGTGCATACAATGTGTTCATGAGTGTCTCTGTTCAGTTCAGTTAAAGTTGAGAATTTACAAATGTGACTGTTGAGGAGCAGGCCTCCAAAAGTTCCTGAGAGCCATGTTATGGACACACTTGAATGCTCGTTCTGAAAACCTTAGCATGGAAGCAGCGGAGAGCTGCTGACATTTTGAGGGTACACGTGATGAAATCGAGATTCTAGTAAGATTATTGCGTCAAAAGTTAAGCATAGGTCCATCCATTAACAAAACCAAGACTTACGTGTCATGGAAATAATGGTGTTACACACCTCTAGAAAATATTAGTAGTAAACCATCTGCCTTACTTCACTCATTACCAGACGTCGACAATTTTTCAACACCAAATGAACCTGCAATCTACTGAACCTGCAATCTACTCACTGCACCACCATCGTTTTCCTATCAGCCCCTCCCATGCTTACTTCCAGGTTACCCAATGTGGATTCCATGGGTCTGTCATTCTAATCACTTTCTTAGACTCCATTACCCTTCTCTCTCTCTTTTTGGTCTTTACTGGCCTGGTAATTCCTCATTCTAGTTAACCCAGCTCTCCACTTTCTCCTGGCCACATCCAAGCAGCAGATATTAGGTAAATTAGTATTTGTGAAGTACCTAGAATAGTGTCTGGTCCACAATGAGTACTATATAAATGTATGGTAAAAATAAAACAAAGGAATTACCACCAATACCAACAACAACAAAAAATCAATGCTGATCAGTTTTATGTTACTTTTGACCACAAGGAGATGTGAGCCCTCAGTATACATGGTCTGACAATCAAAATTTGTTCTCCTAATCAGTCTTCCAGGTACTATTTCAGACTTCTGACACCCCAAATATTTAACATCCTCTGTTAAATAATGTCTTTACTTCTTGTTTCACAAAGAAAATGAGAAAGTGGTAGCACACGTAATGCTCCAAGGATCACAATTGGACTGATTACAAGGATTGATAAATAATGCAGAGCCAAATCTGACCCATGACCTGTTTTTGTAAATAAAGTTTTACTGGAACACAGCCACAGCAATTTGTTTATACATTGTCTGTGGCCACTTTCACGTTATAACGTCAGAGTTGAGTGGTTGGAACAGAGACAATCTAGTTTGTAAAACCTAAAATATTATGTGGTTCTTCATAGAAAAACTTGCCAACTCCTGAACTAAACCTACAAACTTATTACTTGGCCTTATATGATCTGCTCTTGGATGCTTCTGTGGCTTCTCTTTCCATTACTCTTTAGCTACTTTGTTCCAGTTGCATGGGCTCCTTGCTTTTGCTTAAAAATACAAACAGTGACACTACCTCAGGGCCTTTGCACTGTGCGCTGGCTCTGCATTGCTTTTATTTTTCTTTCTTTTTTTTTTTAAAAAAACAAAAAAACAAAAAAACAGGGTTTTGCCATGTTGGCCAGGCTGGGTCTCAAACTCCTGGCCTCAACTTCCCAAAGTGCTGGGATTACAGGCATGAGCTACCACACCCGGCTCTCTATGACTTCTTTCTGAACTCCTCCAAGATGTTGCCTCCCAAATTGTCTGTCAGAACAGTCTGCCTAACTACCCTAAAATGCTCTGTCTCTCTATCTCTCTTTCTGTTTTTCTCTCTCTCTCTCCCTCGCTCCCCATACCCCCATCATCACCATTTCTCTCTTTCTCTCCCTGTTTCTCTCTTTCTCCTCTATATCCATCAGTTCAGGAAACTATAACAAAATACCATAGACTTGGTGACTTAAACAATAAATATTTATTTCTCATGGTTCTGGAGACTGGGAAGTCCATGACTAGGATGCTTGCAGTTTCACACCTGGTGAGAGCTCTCTTCTGGGTTTGTGGATGGGCACCTTCTTGCTGCATAGTCACAAAGTACAGTGGAAGCTAAGGAGATCTCTCTTGCTTTTCTTCTTCTGTGTACACTCATCCCATTATGAGAGCTCCACCCTCATGACCTAATTGCCTCACAAAAGCCTTACCTCCTAATGACATCACATTTGGGGTAAGAGTTCCAACATATACATTTTGGGGAGACATAAACATTCAGTTGATAACCTCCTCTGTATCAGTTATCTTTATATTTGATATTTTATTATTGACCAAAGAATTTTAATGTCAGTTTTTTATCCTTAGAATGGGAGTTCTATAAGGACAGGGATTTTTTTTTTTCTGTTTTTTAAACAGTGCATGGCACATAATAGCTGCTCAATGAATATTTTTGAATAAACAAGTGGATAAACCAATATGATGCAGTTTTTTCTTTAACATAGAAAGCTATGATGTCTATTTAATAATAGTCTTACAATATTCTTCTTGACTTTCTTTGACTTTCTACAGTATCCTAAAACTTTATTATTTAACTTTGCTCCTTTCACATTTATAATTTACAAGGTTTATTTTCTCTGTTGTTCTCTGACTATTGTTCTCTGACTATTCTTTTGTTTATCATCTTGCTCTTTTTATGTGAATAGTCATTCTTTTATCTCTGAAGGTAGAAATTGGAGGACATTTGGGAAGGGATATGTCCTGTGCATTGTTTCTTTTCTCTTGCCTATTCTGTTCCCGTATTTAATGTTGACACTTTCCTCCAATGGCTTGAGATACATGGATGTCTGCTTTTTATTTTAAGAGCAGGCCACTGTCAACTAAAGAATGACAAGGCTCATAAATTTGGAAAGGAGAAGTTTATTTCTAACAAAGTGTTGCAGCTTGTATGGTGACCATTCTAACAGGCTGGGAAGCATAGCCTACACCCAGAAGCCAAAAACAGATACTTTGAGGGTGGGAAGAATAAGACAGGGATTTATGCTGATCGAGGTGGTGAAATATACAGAAGCTATAGGAGGAATATTTATAAAAGGAGAAATGGCCGGGCATGGTGGCTTATGCCTGTAATCCCAGCACTTTGGGAGGCCAAGGCAGGCGGATCATAAGGTCAAGAGATGGAGACCATCCTGGCCAACATGGTAAAACCCTATCTCTAGTAAAAATAAAAAAAATTAACTGGGCATGGTGGCAGACACCTGTAGTCCCAGCTACTCTGGAGGCTGAAATGGGAGAATCGCTTGAACCCGGGAGGCAGAGGTTGCAGTGAGCCGAGATCACACCACTGCACTCCACCTGGCAACAGAGTGAGACTCCATCTGGAAAAAAAAAAAAAAAAAAGAAAGAAAGGAGAAACATGCATATGCATAAATGAGCTTCATGCTTCTCTATGGGACACGTGTTCAAAAAAAGAAAAACTAATGGTGGCATTAGCATGATCCAAGGGTGGGGTTTTCGGTTCTTTGGTGTTAAAAGGTGAAAGAGAGAACATGAAAACCCTCACTGCACATCCTCCACAGACCGGCCAGAACCACTCTGTGGTTAGCAGTCTCCCATCAGGAAGGAATGCTGTTCAGTTGTTTTGTCAAAACTGCAAAAGGGAGGGGTAGTGTCGGGTGGTTCGTTGATATCAGGGATGAAGTGAGTCATTCTGTTTAACCTTTAGGGAAGAAAGCCTAATGACAATTAGCGATGAGGGGTATGATGAGGCATATCTGACCTTCTATCCTGTCATACTCAGGAACTCAGTTATGAAGGCTTCTGCAGGGTCCCCTTGGCCAAGAGGAGGTCTGTGCAATCTGCTAGCAGACTTAGGATTTCATTTTTTATTTCTCAATACTAAAGGCTGCATGGAACGGCAGCGTGAGTAGGCAGGACTTATCAACTGGAGGATTTTGCATAGAATCATAGGCTGATGACAATCCATTCATGGTAATGAGGTCCCCAAATAACTGTGTATTTAATACTTTGATCTCAGCATGCTTAACTTCTCCCAAGAACAACAGTCCCCCGAGATTTATGAACCTTGCAGCCAGCATTCTGAAGGAGAGTGGGACCTGGTGGTGCGTTGGGGAAGTCCTGTCTCATTGTTGAGATTGTAGATGATCCCTTATTCTTCTAATTCGGATGTCATATTAGCACCTGTCTTTGCTGAGCCTGTGCCCCTGGATCTAAAGGCTCTATATGCCAGTTTTCCAAAGATTAAACCTCCATCTCCTAACAGTGGGAAAGGGATGTAACCTAGCTCTATAGGAAATGGCTGGGCCTGGAGGGAAACAGCTTCGTCCTCAGAATGCCTGTCCAAGTTTTAGCTCCACTGCTCATCCTTCCTCTCAAGGTGCCTTTACTTCCTGATCTGTTTTGGGATTCTACAGACGAAATCTGCCTGCTTCTTTTTGGCCTGCAGCTCTTCAAGTACTTAGATTTCAGCTTTCTGGCTGTGCTGTGTCATTTCATCAATTTTCTAGATTCCAATATTTTGTTGACTTCTATTGTATAATCTGCCCTGTCTCTTTGCCCTTATCACCTTGTTTTCTTCTTTACTGTCGTTTTAGTAAAAGGAAGTAGAAATAAATGCATGCAATCAATTCACCACTAAAGTGCAATCATTCACTTCCTTAGTAGGAAGCCCCCTTGGCTCTTTTTTTTTTTCTTTTTTATTATACTTTAAGTTCGAGGGTACATATGCACAATGTGCAGGTTTGTTACATATGTATACATGTGCCATGCTGGTGTGCTGCACCCATTAACTCATCATTTACATTAGGTATATCTCCTAATGCTATCCCTCCCGCCTCCCCCCACCCCACAACAGGCCCCAGTGTGTGATGTTCCCCACCCTGTGTCCAAGTGTTCTCATTGTTCAATTCCCACCTGTGAGTGAGAACATGTGGTGTTCAGTTTTCTGTCTTTGCGATAGTTTGCTGAGAATGATGATTTCCAGCTTCATCCACGTCCCCACAAAGGACATGAACTCATCCTTTTTTATGGCTGCATAGTATTCCATGGTGTATATGTGCCACATTTTCTTAATCCAGTCTATCATTGATGGACATTTGGCTTGGTTCCAACTCTTTGCTATTGTGAATAGTGCCACAATAAATATACGTGTGCATGTGTCTTTATAGCAGCATGATTTATAATCCTTTGGGTATATACCCAGTAATGGGATGGCTGGGTCAAATGTTATTTCTAGTTCTAGATCCTTGAGGAATCACCACATTGTCTTTCACAATGGTTGAACCAGTTTACAGTCCCACCAACAGTGTAAAAGTGTTCCTATTTCTCCACATCCTCTCCAGCACCTGTTGTTTCCTGACTTTTTAATGATTGCCATTCTAACTGGTGTGAGATGGTATCTCATTGTGGTTTTGATTTGCATTTCTCTGATGGCTAGTGATGATGAGCCTTTTTTCCTGTGTCTGTTGGCTGCATAAATGTCTTCTTTTGAGAAGTGTCTGTTCATATCCTTTGCCCACTTTTTGATGGGGTTGTTTGCTTTTTTCTTGTAAATTTGTTTGAGTTCTTTGTAGATTCTGGATATTAGCCCTTTGTCAGATAAGTAGATTGCAAAAATGTTCTCCCATTCTGTAGGTTGCCTGTTCACTCCGATAGTAGTTTCTTTTGTTGTGCAGAAGCTCTTTAGTTTAATTAGATCCCATTTGTCAATTTTGGCTTTTGTTGCCATGCTTTTGGTGTTTTAGACATGAAGTCCTTGCCCATGCCTATGTCCTGAATGATATTGCCTAGGTTTTCTTCTAGGTTTTTTATGGTTTTAGGTCTAACATTTAAGTCTTTAATCCATCTTGAATTAATTTTTATGTAAGGGGTAAGGAAAGGATCCAGTTTCAGCTTTCCGCATATGGCTAGCCAGTTTTCCCAGCACTATTTATTAAATAGGGAATCCTTTCCCCATTTCTTGTTTCTGTCAGGTTTGTCAAAGATCAGATGGTTGTAGATGTGTGGTATTATTTCTGAGGGCTCTGTTCTGTTCCATTGGTCTGTATCTCTGTTTTGGTACCAGTACCATGCTGTTTTGGTTTCTGTAGCCTTGTAGTATAGTTTGAAATCAGGTAGCATGATGCCTCCAGCTTTGTTCTTTTGGCTTAGGATTGACTTGGCAATGCGGGGTCTTTTTTGGTTCCATATGAACTTTAAAGTAGTTTTTCCCAATTCTGTGAAGACAGTCATTGGTAGCTTGATGGGGATGGCATTCAGTCTATAAATTACCTTGGGTAGTATGGCTATTTTCACCATATTGATTCTTCCAATCCATGAGCATGGAATGTTCTTCCATTTGTTTGTGTCCTCTTTTATTTCATTGAGCAGTGGTTTGTAGTTCTCCTTGAAGAGGTCCTTCACATCCCTTGTAAGTTTCATTCCTAGGTATTTTCTTCTCTTTGAAGCAATTGTGAATGGGAGTTCACTCATGATTTGGCCCCCTCTTTGTCTGCTATTGGTGTATAGGAATGCTTGTGATTTTTGCACAATGATTTTTGTATCCTGAGACTTTGCTGAAGTTGCTTATCAGCTTAAGGAGATTTTGGGCTGAGACTATGGGGTTTTCTAAATATACAATCATGTCATCTGCAAACAGGGACAATTTGACTTCCTCTTGTCCTAATTGAATACCCTTTATTTCTTTCTCCTGCCTGATTGCCCTGGCCAGAACTTCCAACACTCTGTTGAATAGGAGTGGTGAGAGAGGGCATCCCTGTCTTATGCCAGTTTTCAAAGGAAATGCTTCTAGTTTTGGCCCATTCTGTATGATATGGGCTGTGGGTTTGTCATAAATAGCTCTTATTATTTTGAGATACGTCCCATCAATACCTAATTTATTGAGAGTTTTTAGCATGAAGTGCTGTTGAATTTTATCAAAGGCCTTTTCTGCATCTATTGAGATAGTCACGTGGTTTTTGTCTTTGGTTCTGTTTATATGCTGGATTACATTTATTGATTTGCATATGTTGAACCAGCCTTGCATCCCAGGGATGAAGCCCACTTGATCATGGTGGATAAGCTTTTTGATGTGAGGCTGGATTCGGTTTGCCAGTATTTTATTGAGGATTTTTGCATCAGTGTTCATCAACGATATTGGTCTAAAATTCTCTTTTTTGGTTGTGTCTCTGCCAGGCTTTGGTATCAGGATGATGCTGGCCTCATAGACTGAGTTAGGGATGATTCCCTCTTTTTCTATTGATTGGAATAGTTTCAGAAAGAATGGTACCAGCTCCTCCTTTTGCCTCTGGTAGAATTTGGCTGTGAATCCATCTGGTCCTGGACTTTTTTTTGGTTGGTAGGCTATTAATTATTGCCTCAATTTCAGAGCCTGTCTATTCAGGGATTCAACTTCTCCCAAGACTAAAGTCTTGGGAGGGTCTATGTGTCGAGGAATTTATCCATTTCTTCTAGATTTTCTAGTTTATTTGCATAGAGGTGTTTATAGTATTCTCTGATGGTAGTTTGTATTTCTGTGGGATCGGTGGTGATATCTCTTTTATCACTTTTTATTGTGTCTATTTGATTCTTCTCTCTTTCCTTCTTTATTAGTCTTGCTAGTGGTCTGTCAATTTTGTTGATCTTCTCGAAAAACTAGCTCCTGGATTCATTGATTTTTTGAAGGGTTTTTCACGTCTCTATCTCCTTCAGTTCTGCTCTGATCTTAGTTATTTCTTGCCTTCTGCTAGCTTTTGAATGTGTTTGCTCTTACTTCTCTAGTTCTTTCAATTGTGATATTAGGGTGTCAATTTTAGTTCTTTCCTGCTTTCTCTGATGGGCATTTAGTGCTATAAATTTTCCTCTACACACTGCTTTAAACGTGTCCCAGAGATTCTGGTATTTTGTGTCTTTGTTCTCATTGGTTTCAAAGAACATCTTTATTTCTGCCTTCATTTTGTTATGTACCCAGTAGTCATTCAGGAGCAGGTTGTTCAGTTTCCGTGTAGTGGAGCGGTTTTTAGTGAGTTTCTTAATCCTGAGTTCTAGTTTGATTGCACTGTGGTCTGAGAGACAGTTTGTTTTAATTTCTGTTCTTTTACATTTGCTGAGGAGTGCTTTACTTCCAACTATGTGGTCAATTTTGGAATAAGTGCGATGTGGTGCTGAGAAGAATGTTGATTTGCGGTGGAGAGTTCTGTAGATGTCTATTAGGTCCGCTTGGTGCAGAGCTGAGTTCAATTCCTGGATATCCTTTTCTTATGCAAGCTTCTGCAAAGTTTTCTGACCTCATTCCTTGGACTTCTTCAATTCTAGCATCTTCTTTCTTGTTCAGTTTTTGTCTTTAAAACTCCACTGAAGTGACTCTTACAGGTCTCCTGTAGTCTACTTGTTGCCAAGTTTTCGTTATATTGGGCTTGATCTAGTCATCCCCTTCCATGCCCAGTGACAAGTCTCTCCATATATATAACTGTACATCCACTGCATGTCATTCTTTAGTTTTTTTCTCCTCATTTATGTATTTTCCTTTGACTACCTCATTTATATTTTGTAACTACTCAGTGCCTGAGAGCCTCATCTGTTACTCCTCTTCCCCAGAAACTGTATGTTTCAATCATACTCAATTATTTAAAGTTTCTCCACAAAAATTAGCCGGGTGTGGTGGCGGGCACCTGTAATCCCAGCTACTTAGGAGGCTGAGGCAGGAGAATTGCTTGAACCTGGAAGTTGGAGGTTGCAGTGAGCTGAAATTGCACCACTGCACTCTAGCCTGGGTGACAGTGAGACTCCATCTCAAAAAAAAAAAAAAAAAAAAAATCCCACCTGTCCCTTGCTTGCTTATATCTACCCTTGTACATCATATTTCCTTTGCCTGATAACCTTCTCACCATCTGTATCATTTTTAACAGGTACCATTAAATATTTAGTGTGTATCAACACCTCTAAAAGGCCTTGTTTACCCTGTCCCCATAAGAAGAAAGATCCAGCCCAGGGTGGGTATTCTACCAAGCTGGATGTGAACACCTCAAAGGCAACAATTCCATTTTTCACCTCTGTAACTCCACAGCCAGCGCACAGTATACACCCACTGAATTTTGAATTATTATGTAATGAGATTTATTATGCATCATTCAACAGAATAAACTCTAGTGTTACCTGATTGAGTTTCAGAAATTACTCATGTGGAAATCATTTGAAAATCCAGTACCCACAATGGATTCTCCCCATGTCTCAAAAAATGTAACATTCCTTAGTGAGATTTTTAAAATACCAGAGAATCTAGATGAAGAGGATTCCTTTGAAATGTTGCATATATACATAGCATATATTATGCTGCATCAGTCAGCATGGCAGTGTATACAAGAATTTGAAACAAAACCTACATAGATGCAAAAGATGTTGTCAAACCACAGGGTTTGGTTCGACATCTTTGCATAGCAGCCATGCCAAGTCATTGGCTTGCTATTACTGGGCGGTTCTTTTTGGACCCACTTTACTGGTAAATAGTAACAGTGTCTGTTTCAGCTCTTCACTAGGGGAAGGTCAGTCAGAAACCTCTACTCTTTGCTCTAATACCTGAAATTGGAGGCTTTTCATTTTACCACTGATGTAGAAGTCAAGCCCATTTTTGAAGCCTATTTTTAAAATTAAAACGTCACCTTATATGCCTGACATACAGTAGTACTTCAGAGAAGTTGTATTCTCATGAGGCTGTCTGAGGCCTGTGAAGACTGTCAAACAACAGTAGGGTCAACCAAATAGTATACCATGGTGTTGCAAGCAAGAGTATTCCAATCAAGGAAATGGATCAGAAATACATATAGATAAGCTATTTCCATCTATTTATGCATGTATTTCTAGCTACCTCCTATTGAAATTCAATGACAGTAAATTAAGCCAGTTTTTCCTTTAGAAATCTAGTACTCACCATCATTGTCTGGTATACATTGTTAGTAAAGATTTTCAAGAATGATTATTCTCTAGGTCAGCTACGTTTAGCTTGTGCAGTCTTTCAAGAAATGGACGTTTCAGAGGTACATTATAAAAATTTAAGATTTTCTGAATATTTATCAAACATTTATAATGAGGAATTTAAGATTCCATAATTCATTTTCTCAAATCAGTAATATATTATGTTTCTTTTCACCTCTCCCCAAAAAAGATACATGTCTATAAAATAGTAAATACTCTGTGGTCTCAATTCCAGAACTAATCATATTATGCAAATAAGGCCTTAAGTAAAATAGCAATAAGTCTTCAATGTTGCTATGTTTTGAGTGTAGATTTCTAGATTAAATTGTGAAGTTTTTCAATCAAATGTTCTCACCTATCAAATCCAGAATGCCTTGACCTTAACCCTGTGGAAGCAAATAATGTGGACTGTGAAGGACATTTAGGACAAACAATAGCTTAGTTTAGATAGTCTTGCATTTTGACTAGAGATACAAATAAGAAACAAAAACAAAGTAAGTAGAAAATGTAGTTTTAAGAAAGTGAACACATTACATTTATTTTATCCATGGCTTTAAACACACTGTTTAAGTTAACTATCTCAGGACAAATTAAGATAATGATTTTGCACACATGCAGTAATGAAGCAAACTGATAAAAAAAAAAAAAAAAGGCCATTGTATGAAATTTGGAGGTGGGGTGTTCTTTAAGTCGTTGAAATGGTAGTTGAATTGCCACTATATGCCAGGTAGAGAATCTGTTAACTTTTTGTAATATGTTCAAGTTATGTTTTACCTTCATTGATACTATGATATAGCTTGTCCATATCTAAATTATTCCGCCTTTTAAAAATTTGACTAATGTCTTACTACTTAATACATAATCTGCCAAGCAGCAATATAACATTGGCTTGTTAGAAATGTAAAAGCTCAGGCCTCACTCAGACCTGCTAAATCCATATGTGCATTTTAACAAGATCCTAGGTGATCTGTGTGCACATTCAAGTCTGAGAAGCCAGGGTCTAGTGATTACTGATGTGATTTTAACAGAAAAGGTACACTGTGGGATAGAAACAGTTAACCTTGCTACATAATGGTGTAATGACTCTCTGGCAGAGACTTGTGAATTTATTTGCATGTTAGAGGCAAATAGAAAACACAGAGCATGAGCGTATCATAAAGGAAAAATAAGAATGTTGAAAAGTTCTTCCTGTTTTGTCTTTATACAACAGCTTGTGTGCTATCTTTTTTTTTTTTTTTTTTTTTTTTTTTTGGCACTCCCTCTCATTCCCACAAATGGGATTATAGAAAAGAAAAGAAAAGAAAATGCTGCTCTACTCTACTTAATGGGAACATTTATTGCTATTTGTCTTCTTCTCTCCAACACCTCGTATTTTATATTAGGCATTAAATTGCAATGCTGCTTCTTTTCATTGTAAAAATGTCCCCACCTGTATGCCTTCAAATCAATTCATTGTTATTTTGCAAAACAAAATGCTAAATAAGTACTTAGGGGAAACATAGGCCCCTTGACCCCTGGAACTCTCAGGAGGCTTGCCTCTGTCATCCTTCCTGCGAAGTAAAAGAGGAAAAAAAGAGAAGGGAAAAAAAACAAATTTGCTGAGCCACACATTTCAAGTTGTCGACAACCCCATCCACGAGAAAACAGAAGAAAATATATATGCTCTCTGTCCTGTCAAAAGGCTTTCGCCTTATCTTGAGAGACTGTCAGGGCAGGAACATCAGTGAATGGACAGGAGTCTATTAAATTAATAAGCTGCTGGATGGTGTCTGGAGAGTTATGATGCTCCATAAATCCAGTTTGATCATGGTGGACAAGGTTTAAATCTGCAGACTTCTAATACACATCCAGTTCTTGGATTGGATTTGAAGTTTTGTGCCGGAGACACAGAGATAGTCCTGCAGCATGTGAATTAAGATTTATCTTTTTTTCTATCCTTTTTTTTTTTTTTTTCACTACTTACAAAAATGAAAGCACCTTAGGGATCCTAGCAACTGTTACTGCTGGAAATGAAAGAACTGTTGTCAAGGTGAAACTGTGACCTAGAAGCCTAAAATCAAACCTTGGTCATTCTATTCAAGCAGCTCCATCAGAACTGAGTATAAAAGGTCTGTGTGGAAGGAGAGATGCCTGAACTTATCTATAACCTATTTTGTAGTGACGCCTGTCAAATTACATTCATCTATATTTATGACAGAAAGAAAACTAATGGTGTCAGATCTGCGTTATAGTCATAAAAAGAAAATCAGAAAATATTTTCTTCACCCCATTAAATAAAGTCCTCTGATACAGCCTTTTCTATGATATAAGGTTTATTTGATTTTTTGGCTTTCAACTACATGAAGCCAAAGAATTTTGTTTTAGTACTCAAACAGATTCCCAAATAAACTATTAATTTTAGATTGCAACTTATTTACATGGTAATGATAAATAAAATCCGAGGAATAAAATTTGAATTTGTTCAGAACCATAAAATTCTCCTTGTTGAGTTGGTTGATCACACTGGTTATAATATTCAAACCATGAGGAAATTGTTAATTGCATGTTTATTTCATCAACTCACAATTATAAAGTTAAGCATTATTTTCTTGCATTGAGTCTTTTTTTTTTTTTTTTTTTTTTTTTTTTGAGACAGAGTTTCGCTCATGGTACCCAGGCTAGAGTGCAATGGGGTGGTCTTGGCTCACTGCAACCTCTGCTTCCTGGGTTCAAGCGATTCTCCTGCCTCAGCCTCCCGAGTAGCTGGGATTACAGGCATGCGCCACCACGCCCAGCTAATTTTGTATTTTTAGTAGAGACGGGGTTTCTCCACATTGGTCAGACTGGTCTTGAACTCCCAACCTCAGATAATTCGCCCACTTCAGCCTCCCAAAGTGCTGGGATTACAGGCATGAGCCACCACCTCCAGCCTGTTGCATGGAGTCTTAACATTAGAAAACTGTTGAATGGCGGACAATGCTTTGTTATAACCAATGATCCACACCCATTTCAACTTATTTAAAAGTCATCATTAAAACGCTTTATCATAGAATCATAAAATTCACACAACCCTCTACCATAACAACATGTTAAATCACTGTAGCGTTCAGAAGAGTGTCTATGGAAGAAGGAAGTCCACCTACAATCAGTACACAGTACAAACAAAGCACTGTTCTGGACACTGAATCTTTAAATACTGACGAATATCCTCTAAAACCATTGTGATTATCGTTACTTTTATGATAGGGCCATTGAGGTTCCTGGAGCTTAAATGTCTTGTTCAAGGCATAAAGCCAACAAATGGCACAGCTCAAATTTAACCCACATTGGCTTTTTTCATTCATTCATTTTTTTTTCTTTCTTGCATTAATTTATTCCTTCACTTACTCAACAGCCATTTATTGTGGACCTACTGATACATGCCTGGCAATTTCTAGACACTGGAGTGACCAAAACAAACAATAATTCCTATACTCATGAGCTAACATTTTTGGTTAAGGGGCCAAAAATAAATAGTAAACCGATTCAAAAGTCAAATTTTTTCATAGACAGACAGAAACACACACACACACACACACACATACATCCCTCTTTGCCTCCTTTACATAGAACCAACTAAGAAGAGAAAACAAGCAAGTGATGAAACCCTCCTGGTTCCTAAAACTATCTGCTCTTGTGTTTTCTTATTGACCCCTGGAAACTATTGAATTTTTTAGTGAAAAATTATTTAGGTTTTTCTTCTGTAACTTACCAGTACATTTCTGATCATTGAATCCTGTCCTATAACACCAATACACTATCCATTATTGTCAGAGTTTAAATGGATATTTTTATAATTACCTCATACAGTTCAGTTACAAATAAATCTCCTCTGTGTCACTGTCTCCCCCCACCAACCACATCAGTATTACGTCCCTAGGCAGGAAATGTTTAAGAAAACAGATGAGTCCCAAACTGTGCCCTACAGGTCAGAAAATTCTGGCTTTGTGGGACAGAGAGGAGGGGTAAATCTGCAAGGCCATGACTCTTAATGGGAACTCCTTGCTTCTGGTTTTTCGAGTTCAGTCTTACAGGCTGTGTCAATAGAAGAATCTCAGCTGCTCTCAAAAGCAGGAAGGAGCCTATTATCATGTTTGCTTCTATTGAGATGCTAACAGAACTTTAGAAAAGAATACTGAAAAGTTTTGAAAGACTTTAATCTAGTGAACATCCCACAAACAGCATTTACTTGTATTCTGATTCCTGATTCTGATTCCAGTATATAGAATACTTGATTCTAGAATATAGTCCCAGGAACAAAGAGAGTTTGGGAATCAATGCCTGGCTAATAATAGGAAGCACTCGAGAAATATTTGGTGGATGAATAAATGCATGCTTTGGTTTCTCTCTTCTCTCTTTCCCTTTTTTGTTGCCCTAGTTTCTTAAGTCTAAAGTAGAGAAAATAGATTGGTTTAGGAAGCAATGAAATAGATAACAATTTATATTTAATATATTTATGGTTAAGGAGCGAGATAAATTGATAGCTTTCTTGCTATTAATGCTTTTCTATTCTTTTTCTTTTTCTTTTTTTTGAGATGGAGTCTCACTCTGTCACCCAGGCTGGAGTGCAATGACACAATCTCAGCTCACTGCAACCTCTGTCTCCTGGGTTCAAGCAATTCTTATGTCTCAGCCTCCCAAGTAGCTGGGACTAGAGGCGCCTGCCACCACACCTGGCTAATTTTTGTATTCTTAGTAGAAACGGGGTTTCACCATATTGATCAGGCTGATCTTGAACTCCTGACCTCAGGTGATCCATCCGCCTCGGCCTCCCAAAGTGCTGGGATTACGGGCGTGAGCCATTGCACCTGGCCGTAATGCTCTTCTATTCTTAAGAGATTTTGCATTATACAGGACTAGCCTTGTTTTGCATCCTCCTGGTGTTTCAGTCATGCCAAATAGAACTGCATTGGAAAAATGCATGAGCTCAACATCTAGCCTTCTATACAGATCAACATCTAGACTTCTATACAGGCTGAACTAAAGGGCAAAAAAAAGGGAAACACATTTTTTGGGCACGTACTTTATAAGCAAACCTTGTATGCAGTATCTCCTTGTAGCTACTTCACAAAAGTTGCTGTGATTATTACAGGTGAGGAAACTAAGAGTATATTTTGGCCAATGTTATAAAGCTGGAGAAGGATAGAGTCATAATTTGGATCTAGGTTTGTCCAAGACACAACCTTGCCTACAAATGATGTTCATTTCCACCCATGCATTTATTTTTTAATCATGTTAAAATTTTACATGCCTACCAAATTAATAGAAACAATTCAGCCCACAGTGGTTCAAATCTAAACAAAAAATAATTTATTTTGAAAATCACTAAGAGGTAGGAGACTCATTCATGTTGTTTTGTGTATCAGCCATTATTCTTTTCATTGTTGACCAGTGCTTCCATTGTATGACCATGCCATTTTTTTATCCCTTTTCCTATTGGTGAATATTTGGGATATTTTCTTCACATCAACAGCAATGGATTCTTCAAAAGAGGAAAGCAGTTTTTATTGAAAGAGTCTGGAAGCCTCTGGTGAGTTATGGCATCAAATCAGGGGACATTTTGACTGAACGAGTTCTGCCAGAAAAGGAAGGACACAAGTCAAAATCCTTTGCTTTTGTATTTCAGTGACCTTTGAATCTTATTGACCCCAATCAGTCTTTAGAAATCAAAGCAGACTGCATCACTAGATTTTCCTGTACCTTCAGTCTATCTGTTATCTTCTTGACTGTCTAACCAAAGTGATCCAAAGATGAATGAATTTAAAGATTTTCTACTGGTCTTGGTGTGTGAATATACATGGACTTCTTCACTTTTCAGGTCTTTATTTCTCTTTGTCTTATTAATTGCCTTCCACAAAGCAATAGAGCTATCTTAAAAGTACTTTGAAATCCCTGGATGAAAACAGCCAAAGCCATGAAAAATATCAGCATTATTATATCAGTTAATAGGCAATTGAAGCTATGAAAGGAATAACCAGAAAGACAAATGAATGGCCAAGAGGTAAAACAATTATTTAAAGGAGAAATAATGGGTAACAGTAACCAGGGTTCTGAGAACAGGAATAAAATGTATCAGGAGGAGATGGATCTTAAAGGAATGTGGTACACTTAGACTTAATTAGAGAACTGTGAAAATGGACACTTCCAGACAATATCAGATAGCTTTGGTAACTCTTTATGTGAATTAGTTAAAGCAGAAAGAACAGTCTTAGAATATGTTTTGATCTGTATTTTATAGAAGCATTGCCAGAGAAATACATTTTTAAGAAACTTCTCAGAACCTAAATGGTTGATATGTTAAAAAGAAAAAAAAAGCAAATAAATAATAAAATCCTGAGAAACAAGAAATCATACAGTGAACAGCAATTGGCTGTTATGCCCTAACCTTCAACTCTGAAAGTATGATGAACTAATGTGGTTGATCTGTTAGTTGAAACAAATGTTCAGAAATGTTGGAACGGAAGCACAGGAGACATGAGGGAGTGTGCTGGTTTTCTGGCCAGCCAAAGCGTCCACTGATATTAGAGGATGAGCAATTCATTTAAAAATACAAAATCAAATAAATTGTTTTTACCATAAAAGTGAGAGGGGTGGCATAAAACAAACATAATTACAGAATTACTAGGTTTTACAAAAGGTTTCTTTTTTTCTTGGAAAGGGCTATACAGATATTTGTGTGGAGTTAAATCACAAAATACATTTAAAGCTCTCACTAAAGAATAGAAGAACTCAGACCCAAAATTCAGATTCAAACCCTTGCAGGAATATAATTTTATAGAATTATGTTTTTTATTTGAACAAATTCAATCTTTTTAGACAAGGATAATAATTTCTGTAATAGTTTTACATGAGTTTGCAATTAAAGTATAGGTATTTACTTACCAAAGCATCCTGTTCTATATAAAAAGAGATTGCGGATAAATAATAGTTTTTTTCAAACTTTAACATTTCTTTCTTGAAACTCTTCATAAAGGTTAAGTAACCACTAGCATTCATTAGGAAACCTAACTGCCTTGGAATGGAAAAAATGTCTTTTGTTTTATCCTGATACTAACAAAGAGTTTGAAAAAGAAAGATAAACACTTTCCAGAACTACTTAGGTTGCTCTTTATAATAACTTGTGTTGTGAATAATCAGCCAATCTTTTAAAACTGCCTTGAATAAATAAACTGGAAACTGTTAGTCAAGTACATTTTTTTTTTATTAAACTTAGAAGTCATCCTTGGGCTTAAAGGACTGAGGCTGTACTGTTTAGGGTATATTTTTCACTTGTTTTTTTCATTGTTTAGTTCCTAACAACATCTGACAGTGCTTCGAGTATGCTTTCCAGAGGGGAAAACCTTCCTGGAACCCCAGCCAAACTCCATCTCAGCTGCATTTCCTTTCTAAGCATTAGAGCTTACAGTCTTGTCATGCAAGCCCAGAATAGACAGCACTTTCTCTTTCTGTACTAAAAAGGCTGCAGACCATAGTATATAATAGTGATGGTGAAGAATGAATCCCTGCCCCACCAATGAATTAAAGCAAGACAATAACAGTAAAAGGAAGTATCGTACATGCGTAAAAAAAATGCCTTTGACAACAAGCATGGTGGGTCAAAGCACATATTTGCACATATACACATGTATAAATATGCGTATATGAATATCTATATCTATCTCTACACACATACATATATGTACAGACAAACATGCTCTTCTTTAATAACTATGCTAAATTTGCTAATTCTGAAAATGTAACTTCTGGTATCACCATGCCCCCTAGCTCCACATTAAAGTATTGTAGGAACTTTGAATAACCAGATGGTTATTGTGTTTCTCCTTAAAACGTAGGTATCTCTTAATAAACTCCTACTAATACTACATAGTGTTTCAGAACAAATATATCACATTTCAGATTACATATAATATCATAGAAAGCATCATATTGCAGACACAAAATAAATGACAATCAATAAAAAACAGAAAACAGTGCCTTAACTATATATACCCTAGTGGTCTAAAGAAGCCGTCTATCCATCTAATTCACAACACCAGCAGGTGGGCTGGGGACCAGGTAAAAGGTGCATGGGGACATGTTATGCTTTGAATTGCCGAAATTCAAACGCAGAAAAATGCCTCAAGTATCAAAAACAGTGTGGTTGGTGATACAATAAATATCTATAATTTTGACAAAAAGAGTTTTAGTCAAAATTTTGTAAACCTGTGTGAATTGCTTAATAAGCTTCGAAATCCCAGTTACATGAGTTAAGAGGAGGATTGTCTCTTGGCAACCCAGATTATAAATAAAAATTGTAAAAGAAAATGAGGAAGCAAAATAGAAAGACTTTGTTTCTATTGAATAAGAATTTGGAGGTTTTTCATGGATGTGGAGTCATTTTTCAGTTTTATTCAATGAAGAAAGTAACTCTGAAGGAACTAATATATTCATTGGGCTTTTAAAATTTCTGCGAATATAGGTCTGCATAAATCCCTCACCCTAAGGACTTGTATGTTTTTCTAATATGTATTCTGGGTAATATAATGTTCTTGATAAGGAGGAAATCTATAAAATTTACCTGCCGAAAATAAGGGAATTATATTTTCAATTGTTAGACCGCAGACCTTTAGAATACTTTTCAGCTCCGAGTTGTCTGTTGGCAGTATAGTTTCAATAAAGGCTTCAGGGAAGTGCCAAGACCAGCTTCACTTTTCCCCTTTTTCTCTTTTAATCCCTGTGGGGCTCTGTGATTTTTTTTTTTCCATGGCTGGACTAAAGTTGTGTCAACGGGAGACTTGCACCATAAAGACTGAAATGTTAAAGAAAGCTGCAAGGAACAGCTTTGAGGCAAGGTTTCAAGCTTTGTCATCACGCTTGAAGAATTTTCTGTTTAATGTACTGTAATGCAGTATTCAATGGGGACACGTTTAATTGAGTTTTACACAACCCAGTTGGGAGTAGCGCTGCAAGGTAGGTGATGTCTAGGTTTTTAATCTTCCACTCCGGAGAGGCTTGTTGACGGAGAGGTTCTTTCTCTTTGTAAGAAAAAAAAAGGAAGCATGAGAAATGATACATCCGTGGATAAAACCAATTGGCAACCCCCAAAGGAATGAGGGCGATAAGGCGAATCCAGCACTTGTAAGAAATAAAAGAATCCAACTGTTCATTTAAATGAGAAACAACACGTGTGATGGAGGAGGCAGGGAGGCTGGGCTCAGGAATGCGGAGGAACTGAGACTGACACATACACCCACTGATGCAGGAGGAAGGAATCCCAGCACACAGTCAGGGGCTTGTTAGGGGGATTAGCAGGGACATACTGACAGGTGTGTATTTTTAAGGAAAAGGAGACGAGAAGGGGGCATTTTTACGTTAAGAACAATGAATAATGTGGCAGGAGTGGGTGGGGAGGGAGCTGCTATTACACAAACGGTACTTAAAATAAATCACCATTTCTTTCTAAAGTCCTAACCTAACCCCTGTATCAACTTGGGTAAAAATAGCACCGGACCCTGTCAAAAAGACAAAATAATACCTTATATATCAGCTCCAAGGTATTAAATTTTCTTAGCTCTGGCAGTCCTTTTTTTTTCTCCTTCTTTAGCAGCATAAGCTGGCAAAAGCACGAAGCAGCTGCAGTATCCAAAGATTGCATTTCTGTTTTGTCTCCATGACACTAGGCCTAATATGTAACTCTGAAGTTGGTTCAAGCACAACCACAACCCTTTCAAAAAAATTTTTTTTTAATATTTCTTATCAACTTTCTGGTCCCCAGCAGAGGAGAGCAACTAGATAAAGGATTACTCAATATACTAATATATTTAAAGCATCCACTTACAAAGGAATCCTTGTATTTGACCACTTCTTTTGTCCTGTGTAATCTTTTGGGGCTGTCCCTTTTGAGGCTGTCCCTAACGGCGATGGCTAGTTTTTGGTGTGCCTGTGATTCTATCCTCAGAGAAGAGTGTGCATGATAACACAGATTCCCCTGAATTCCGGCACTCCACCTGCAATGAGAGACAACACTGGAAGAATGTTCTATTATCTTTCATCAGTGTTTGTGGCATGCAGATAACTAATGCATTGTTGCCTGTCAAGGTTGTTGCTAATTTAAGGCTGCTGACATGGTGCCTGATAGCCTGCTCTTCAGTATATTATTACCATGAGAAGTACTGCTTTCTTATCCTTTAAAATTAATTGGCTTTATTCAATAAATATCTCCAGCACTAGGCACTGGGAATGAAATGGAGAATCATTCAGATTCTGTTCCTGGCTTCATGGAGTTTACAGTTTAATGGTGGGGGGCAAGGGAGGAATAACCTAACAGTCACGCAGATAATTACGACACTTTTAAATGAAAAATTAACTTGTGATTGGGATGTGGATAGTAAGTACACAAAAATAATTTTTGTTTTATTCACAGAATTGACCCAACACACCACTTGGATCATTTATAAAGATCACTTTGCTTGTTACACATATTCATTCAACAAATGTTTATCATGCACCTACTATGTGTCAGACATTGTTCCACATCCTGCATGTAAAGTAGTGACAGAAACATGAACATTTCTGCTCTTACGGGGCTTACAGTTCAGGATTTTCTCACTCACTTCTTTTTGCAACCTTATAAAATGGCTACTATTATGATGATATTACTTAACACTGATGAAGCATATTGCACTTCTCAAAGGACATTTGCTTTTACCATCTCATTGAATGTATGCGTCAGTCATATGGGGTAGGTGTTGACCCATTTTACACAAAAGAAATCTGAGGCACAGAGAGATAAAGTAACTTTGCCAAAGTTTCACAAGAAGTGAAAATTAAATGTGTTAAAATTAAAATTAAATTTCCAATTTAATCAAGTATAATGTTCACTCTAAGATGGTCTCTGTCATTGTGATTTGTTCTTCAGTAGTCTGGAACAGCGTTTCAATTTTTTGAAAGGCAAAGGTAATTATGAGAAATTGGGAGTCAGTTTGTCTAAGTAAACACCCCCGCTTGAAATTTCTGATACGTGTCCCCTTGGGAGGGGATTCTCAGTAAAAATCAGCTCATTATGGTTAAAGGAGATGAAGAAGATTTAGCCTCACACAAACATATAAATGGAAAAAAGGAGTATTTTAATAGCCTTTTAAGATAATTGTGGATATTCCTTTATGATTGAGAAGATCAACAAGTAATTTCTTAAAGGTTGGTAGATTTTGAAACTATGTCGATGACTTTTGTATTCCATTGCATTACAATTCATTGGTCTCTCTTATGCGTTGGTTGTTTTGAAAATAGTGATTCACTAAGTTATGCAGATCTTGCAAATGCTAACTCATTCATTATACCATATCAAATAATCACTTTCATTACACTTATACTGATTTAATCATAAAATTCTTGTGTGTGTGTGTGTGTGTGACAGAGTTTCGTTCTTGTTGCTCAGGCTGGAGTGCACAATCTCAGCTCACTGCAACCTCTGCCTCTGGGTTCAAGCGATTCTCCCGCCTCAGTCTCCCGAGTAGCTGGGATTACAGGCATGCGCCACCACTCCTGGCTAATTTTGTATTTTTATTAAAGATGGGGTTTCTTCATGTTGATCAGGCTGGTCTCCAACTCCCATCCTCAGGTGATCCGCCTGCCTTGGCCTCCCAAAGTGCTGGGATTATAGGCAAGAGCCACCGCGCCTGGCCATAAAATTCTTTAAGTATTGGTATACTGTCAAGTTTTCTGAAATTCTCATTTTTACTTGAAAGATGGAATTTTATTTTTGGCATAAAATACTTTAAATTGTTTTTATTCTTTAAAAAAATCAGTTCAGAGGGACCTGATTAGTAATAGGCAGAGACCTTATCAGTTATGTTTTGGAAGAGTATAAAGGCTGAAGTACTGTGGTTTTATTATAGAAACCATTTAATACTAATCTGATGGCAGTTCTCAGTGGCTTGAGTTTGCAGAGCACAAAGCAAAAAAAGAAAAAGTACTAGGAATTATTAGGATAATTAAGGGTAAAAATTCACTGTTTTAGTTCATTTTCTCTTTCTATAGCAGAACTACAGACAGATAAATTTATAAAGGTAAGAAGTTTATTTTGGCTCATGGTTCTGGAGGCTGGGAAGTCCAAGAGCATGATGCAAACATCTGGTGAGGGCCTTGTGCTGCCTTATAACGTGGTGGAAGGTACCATATGGTGAGAGAGGAAGCCAAGGAATGCCAATTAGCTTTTTATAACAATCCACTCTCATGATAACTAAACTGTTCCCCCAAGAAAGGCATTAATTCCTTCATGAGGGTGGTGCCTCATGACCCAAACACCTTTCACTAGGGCCCACTTGAACACACTGTTGTATTGAGAAATTAAGGTTCCAACAAATGAACTTTTGGGGGACATACTCAAACTGTAGCATCTAGTTAATGCAAAATTTATTTAGATAAGCTTACTTATTATATTGGTACAAAAATGATAATTGTTGGATTTTGTGTTTACCTTAAAGCAACCCTGCCATGGATTTCAGAGCCTCTCTCTGAGATAGCGTGAGTTTTGATAAAATCATAATTTCAGGGAGGAATCTATGAAATGATTGCATTCTCTGTTCAGGAATGGTTTGAAGATTTACTTATTTTTGTAAAGAATCAAGACAACCTATAAATGCTACAATACACTAAAAGAAAGATCTGCAGGAAACTCATTTTAGGTTTTGTTTCACTTCTGACGTAGTGTTTAAGTTTATAAACCACTTGGTACCAGAACAGCTCGGGTTCTATTCCTGGCTCCCCATTTATTAGCGATGAGGCCTAATGTAAATTATCAAACTTCTGTTACTTCGTTTCCTCATTATAAAACAGAGAAAACAAAAATGTCTACCTTATAAGATTATTTGGGGATTAAATAACTAAATATAAGTAAAGGAAGGGCTTGTATGTATATGGTTGGCACATGATAAATGGTATACAATTGTGAACTAATGCTGCCTTAAACAAATTTGTACATATACACAACAGAACAATATGAACCTAAATCATAAAGAATCATAATTATTCAAAATTAAGGAGATTCTTAAGTGAATTGTATTAATTGTTATTTGAATTGATATTATTTGAATCATTGATATTATTTGAATCATTGATATTATTTGAATCATCAATCTTTGCATCTATAGGGTGATTTTAGTTTCAACTACATATCTCTGAAATATATTTGCTTTTCAGGGATGGGGGTAGGTGACTTTGTGACAAGCCATGGTTGAGACCACTGCCATCTCACATAACTTCCCATTTACTCTATTGTTTCAGGCCCTCTTTAGCAAAGGAAGAAATTAATAAAACAATTCTTTTTCTGATATAATCAAGAAAGTACTTGGAGGGCCAAATAGCAATTCAGTGTCTGAATTAAAAGGAGAGTGAAAATTATCGATAACACACCTGCTCCAAAGAATACCTTTCTATCACAGTGATTTTGTGTGAATGTTCCCCAAAAGCACCACCTGCAAGATTTTGATAGATGTTCAATTCTTCCTTTCCATCTGTTGCTTTACACCTCAAATTCCCAAGCTCATACTTTGAAAATCACTTTGGAGACTGTGTAGCCTATGCAGAACTGGCTCTGTCTATGGTCCTTCAGATAGACCTGCAGTTCTTAAAGTGTGGTCCACAGACCACTAGAGGGTCCTAAGAAACTTTCTAGAAAACCATAGGGTGAAAATATTATCATAATATTACTAAGAGGTTTTTTGCCTTTTCCATTGTATTGGCATTTGCACTGATAGTGCAAGAGCAATGATGGGTGAAACTGCTGAAATGTTAACATGAATCAAGGCAGTGCTACAAAATTGTTCTAAAAGTCTGCATTTTTTTACCACCAGACACTCAAGCAAAGAAAATCACAGTGTTACTTAAGAATGTTCTTGATGGAGCAATAAAATTTAACGCTCCTACTAAATCTAAACCGTTGAGTGCATGCCTCTTTACTATTCCATGTGACAAAATTAGAAATAACTACAAAGTACTTTTGTTTCATATTAAAGCACTATGGTCATCTCCAGAAAAAACACTTGTATGTCTGCCTGAGTTAAAAGTGGAATTAGCCACTTTTTCGTAGAACACAGTTTTTATTTGGAAGAATGTCTGACATACAAATTGTGTTTTTCAGATCTCCGTATTTGGCAGATATTTTCTCAGAAATAAATGAAAAGAAGCCTATCACTTCAAGGAAAACAATTGCCATTACTTAAAGCCAATGATAAAGTAAAGCTTTCAAGCAAAAATTAGAATTTTTGAAATTCACGGTGTCTGCCACTATGGGCTTATTAACAGCTTTCCAATACTTGAAAATTTATCTGAAGAGATTAGTGGTGATAGTAGTGAATGTGATCTTTTGGTAGTATATGATGAAATGTACCAACAATGGGAAGATCTGCATAACTCAGTGAACCAATATCAATCAAATGATCAATGAATGACACTTCAAAATTGTGCGTAGGTAAAATGATTCATTCAAAATGCAACCTATGTGAATAGATTTAAAAATAACAAAGTAGGAAAAGTTCTTGATGTGGTGTCAGATTGCACACTGCAATTCACCTTTAGGAAGGTAATACTTTTTGAGTTTTAGTGTAGTATCAAAGAATTCCCAAATTATCTGAAGGGCTATTAAAGTACTCTCTTCTTTCTAACTACACATCTGTGCAAGGCCAGGTTTTCTACATACAGTTCAATCAAAACAACATAGGACAGCAAACTAAATGCAGAAACAGATATGAGAATATCTTTCCTCTATTAAAGCCAGATATTAAGGAGATTTGCCCAAATATAATACAGTGCCAATTCTCACTTTTTTTGTTTTAAAAGATAGTTATTTTTATAAAAACATTTTATTTGTATTAAAATGCCATGTGTTTACTATTGTTATTTTTAAATGGATAAATACATACATATTTCTTAGCTTTGATTTCTATTGTGATACACCTCAGTAGAATGATATTGCTAGATAAAACCAAAGCTTAAACCAAAGCTCTTCGGTAGACTTAAGCCACATAAAACAAAGCTCTTTGGAGTCCTAAATTTTTAAGCACGTAATGAGGCCCTGGGACCAAAAAGTCTGAGAATCACTGAGACAAATCCCATAGGAGGGACTCAAGAAAGTTTAATTTACAGGCTGTGTAGTTTGGGCTTCAAGCCCTAGACAGATAGGCCATTGGCTCTTCTCAGCTCCACGTACCTTAGGAAGCAGTTGCCAAATTGGGAAATAGCTCAGGTGTGCTTGTCCTTCACTACCCATTCTGATCTTTACAAACCTTTACAAGCTGTTCTTTAATTCATTCAAAATAAAAAGGATTTTAAAACATGTGCTGGCCTAATTTTGGATGAAAGTGAAATGTCAATTAAGAAGTCTAATTTAGCTCTAGCCACTAAATTAGCTTTTTCTACCTTGCAAAGTAGCAGTGTGGAACAGACATGGAAAAGATGACTGAGCTGACATTTCAGCATGCCAGTTTTGCTGACCTGCGTTTTCTTAAAACAGAAAAAAGTACTTCAGGCAGTAGAAGTATCCCTTTCTTGAGAAAAAAAAAGTGGGGGTACATTTTTGTCCGCATCTTTTTCAACTGTACCTCCTTTTTTAGAATTATAAGAATTGTTCAGGATGGAAGCCATAGTTATAAAATAACTGGATTTATATTAATATTAGGTTTTAAAATGTGCAGAAGTTTTCTGAACAGTTCACCAAACCTATTAACTTTACTAAAGAGTGAATCATCATACGTATTTAATTATAGATGCTTAATACTCAGCAAGAATGTGTTGTTTCATTTTCTTATTACAGAATATTGCTTTGGCATTACAACATTGAGGTGAGATTACTTTAGTTTCTCAATTAAATTTGGATCTAGCAGGATAATAATCATATTTTAACTTTATTTTTAGATCTCAAACACCTAGCAGAGTTTAGAAGGTTTTTAAAATTTTTTAAATTTTGAATAAATGAGTACATTGGTAAACTAGTTGATGGAAACATAACTGATCCCCTTACAGTGTGAAATATCAAGTTGTTTAAATATTTCATTGTTTTTTATACGCATTATTCAACCTGAGGACTACATTTGGAATGTTTCACTGCTATAGGATAGAGTAAAAAGAGTAATAAACTAGCTATGTTAGTATATATCTTATTCTTACAATGACTGTATTGCAAGCAAATGTTATAACTAATTACTGGGAAAACTTTGGAGAGATTTGGTGAATATAGGTTCATGAAAACAATATTGGACTCCCCATGGATATAGACAATCTTCAATACATATATACGTAATGTCTTGTGATTTATTCTGGTTATATTTCCTCTAAAATTCTCATAGCTCTAGGTCTTATTACTAAATACTCAGTACATTTTAATTTTGCCTCATGTCCTGCGCTCACCTACTTTCGCATTTACTTTTAAAATAACATGGTTTAATGTCTAATTTGGGGCAAATATATATATATATTTATATATATACACACGCATATAAATAATGATAATGTATATATAATGATAATGTTGCTACATTACAATAAGTAATTATTGTTTTCCTTTGTCTCTATTTTAAGCTGAAAGTGTGCGTGTGTGTGTGTGTGTGTGTGTGTAAATAAAGATTACTTTGTAAAAATCTGGTTGAATCCATCATTGTATTTATATTTAGATCCATCAGCTTAGGATAGACTTTTTTGATAAATGTGACAGGGTCAGTAACGATAATCCTCTTATGATCCTTCAGGCAATATTTACAAATATTATTCTTCTCTGTATTGAAGGATATGGGACTCCAGCTCTAGAAGCAAAGGTCTTGCAAGCAACTCCGACTACAGCTATGTCATGTAGGATAACTTTATCTGCCTCTTCTTCTTGCCATTCCCATCCAACTAGCTGGCTACTTCTTAAATTGCTGAGAAGGAATAGTGAAAAATGACTTTACATAAAGTCACTTTCCAATTGCCTGAGTTCCTTTTCACCATAAACTTTGAGAGCATGCAAGCCTGTGTAACAGATAAATAGAGAAAGTGCAGAGAAGTCAGTGGTGACATTAGGGAAGAATGACAGCATGTCTCTAACAAAGGCAAGAGTCAAACTTTATTCTTTTTTATATCTTTCTGAGAGATATATGTTCTCTTATGCCTTTAAAAATATTATTTCATATGTGAGATAAGCACAAGAATAACTGCAATATATATAGATTGTGAAGCAAAACCACAAAGAACATCCATGGACCCACCACTCAGATTAAGAGCTGAAACTGGCCGGGCACAGTGGCTCAAGCCTGTAATCCCAGCACTTTGGGAGGCCGAGGCGGGTGGATCACAAGGTCAGGAGATTGAGACCATCCTGGCTAACACGGTGAAACCCCGTCTCTACTAAAAATGCGAAAAATTAGCTGGGCGCGGTGGCGGGCGCCTGTAGTCCCAGCTACTCGGGAGGTTGAGGCAGGAGAATGGCATGAACCCGGGAGGCGGAGCTTGCAGTGAGCCGAGATCGTGCCACTGCACTCCAGCCTGGGCGACAGAGCGTGAGTCCATCTCAAAAAAAAAAAAAAAAAAAAAAAAAAAAAAAAAAAAAAAGCTGAAACTATACAACAACATTCTGTGTATGTCTGTGTATGTGTGCCTTCATCCTTGTCAATCCACCTCCCAGTAAACTTTCCCTTCCCCAGCAATAAGCCTCTACCCTGTACATTTTATACATTACCCTGACCCCATCTTTTAAAAATAGCTTCATTGCATATGTATATATTTCTAAAATACATGTTGCTTGCTTTCACTAAATGACTTATCTTTTACTTCTTGGGCAGTTCACTGCCTTGCTAGTAGAATTAAGAAAAACCGGACCCATAGAGACTACCTTTAAAACCCTTTGTATTATAGCATTTTCAAATATATTAGCTAGAGATTGTATTTATTACAGAATTTCAGTTGATAAACTCAGTATTGGCAGTAGATTAGATTAATTGCAACTGGCTACTTTAGTAAAAGTCATTTTTTAATTTCTGAATAATATACTATATATGGAAAGGCCAAAATTTGCTTGGCCATACTTCAATATTGGATGTATTGTTAGTTTACCATTACTGTAATATAAACAATGCTATGCTAAGTGTTTTTATGAAAGATTTTTGTTTCACATATGTATTCATCTCTTTAAAACAGGGAACTAGAAATAAAAATAGTGGCTTAAAGATAAATATTTTTAAAAATCTTGATACATATATTTTGCCATAAAATATTGTAGTATATCAGAATTTATTCATAGGAACCATGAGTAATTTCCTTGATTCTCTGTCTCTTGTGAGATTAAAATATTACCAATTTTTTTGAACCTTCAATATTTAAGTAGGTTAAAATGTTGAGCTCTTCAAATTGTCTTCCATTTTATGTTTAAATAAAAAAATTAATTTTTATTTTGTATTTCCTCTTTTTTGTGTATAATCTTTTAGCTATAAATATATCAATTTAAACTAATAATTATTCTACAACATCTCATGTGTTGTTTTAATTTCATTTCTCATAATTTTTCATCTGTACATTGTCAGAGGAAAAAAAGAATTTTTAATTTTCTTTACTGAAATTTTAATTTTTGATTACTGAATTTTTACTTTTGAAGGTTGTCAAATTCATGCATCTTTCCATTTTATGATGTAGTTGCTTCCTGTAAATCTTGGAAAGATCATTCATTTGGACATTAAATAAATAGGTTTTTTTTTTTTTACTTTTAACATTTTTATTTTTAATCACTGTATATATTTAATAAGTAATAGCAATAAATATAACAAGTAAGTACAATAGTTTAGTTGCCAAGACTTTTGGGAACTTGACTGTGTGACAATTTTCTAAGCCTTTTACAGTGCTATAGCAGTGGTCACTATCATCTCTTTTTAATAGTTGGCAAAACTGAAGCCCAGAGAGACTAAGTAGCTAGCACAAAGAGAGTACAGAATTGAAAGCAAAGCAATCAACTCTTAATTACTATGTTATGATGCTCCTCTAACTGATTTTGATCTGCATTACATCTTATATTTATGTTAGTAAATGGCTTTAAGTGAAATATTAAATAATTTTTACTTTTCAGTAGAATGAAATGTTTCCCAAACTGATTTGTTTCATCAAATAAATAAAGTCTTATACATTCTAGACTTTGTAACAATAGTTGGTTCTATCTATACATTTGTTATTTCTTACTCATATAGCATGTTGCTTTGATTTTATACCTTAGTAGCATGTTTTAACATGTTATCTTGTATTACTCCTTTTCAAATTATTTTATTTTTGTCTGTTTATTCTACTAGGTAAGAGAAATAATATTCTTTGGTTCAAGAAAAAAATACTTGATAGGATTTTGATTAACACTGTATTACATTTATAAATAATATATTGGCATTTATAAATTATATTGGCAATTATAAATTGGTATTCAACATTTTTCTCTGTTTTCAGTCTTTCTTTATATTATGAAATTCAGATCAATACATTTTTCATACTGGTCTCCTATATTCCTTGTAAAGTATTCCCATTTAGTCAGTAGCTTTACTATAATTGTGAATGAAATTTTGTAGCAATTATTTTTTTTCTGGTAATGCTATATAAGAGTGCCACTGATTTTTAAAAATCTGATATGAATATTTAATTATTGGTAATCATTAATGACTTTTTGATCATCTTTCTCATGACTTTACAATTATTGTTGTTGTTTCCTGCCGTATTACAATGGCTAGAATTTCTAGAAAAATTTCACTAATATTGCTGATAGCAGATTACTAAACTTTTAAAATCACATTTCAAATAAAGTATAAAAATTAGGGACATGTACCATGGAATTGTTTTTGACTATATTTGTTCAACCTAAGCCATGTCCTTCGAGAAGCAGATTAGCACAGTGAATCATGGACATTAGTTTTCCTGTTACCAAACTGGTCTGGCTAAGCTACATCTTTCAGGAAAACCTGCTGTGGAGTTAATCTGCTCTATTGCAGCAAAGAGAGTTATTCTAATTCGGATTGCTGTCATCCAGATAAGGAAATTAACACAGGGGGAAATTGCTGAAACACTTTACTTGGAAGGAAACCTTGCCTGTTAGTCCTAGATTTATTTCATTCTAGCTACTATTTCACAGAACAACTAAGGGAGAGAAGTGAACGAGAGATTGGAAGAGGAAAATTTGTGCCAGGGAAGAACTTAAATATATTTTTTTTCATATTTCTACTTCTATTTTTTCAAATAGCACACTTTTTTTTTTTTTTTTACCAATCGTGCTTACTTATATACCTTGTCTAAAATTTAGTAACAATCAAGTCTCATTTTTTTTTTTGTCAAAAAGCTCCACATTTTATAACAGCACACAGGAAAGATAAATTTCTTAGTAAACAATTAAATTAAAAATGAAGTCTACACAGAGGTATAATCTTCAAAATGATAGTCAGCAACCACTCACTGTAATAAGTTTTAAATCATTCATGTTGGCATGCCTATCACATAAAATTCTGAAATGTTCAAATAATATACATGTCTATGAGAACTGAGCATGACTCTTTCTGGGAAAACACATTATATGCTTCTGTTACTGCCCTTTTAGCCACAAAAAGGAAGGAAAATTACATTTCCTTCCTTTGGTGAACACTGCCAGCTAGGTTCATAAAGATCTCTGCTCTCCCCAAGAGTTCCTCCACTAATATTTTTAAAACTTAACTTTTTTTCTATTCAAGAAAAATACGCTCATTACTACATTTATACTGCATTAGGCATTATGCTCAAAACAAGAGTTTACCTAGGATGAGAGATAGAATTCCCTTAACTGAAAGCCACTTCTTTCTGAGCCTTATTCTATTGCTGTTAATGAAATGTATGACAACTCTTGTGTCAGGGAATTAATGATACTGAATGAGTAAAGAATGGGAAACCTGGCTGGATGAATTATGCCTGTTCTTCAGTTCTTTCCAAAGAGGAAAATTGAAAGATCCCATAGCATCACACTTGTTATGATATTAAAACTATGAGAATTTGATCAGATAAAAGAGGTGTTAAATGAAATCCTCTGTTTAAACACTCATGTCAAGAAAGGCAATTTTAGTTATGCAGTGGTGTAGCATTTTGTTTTTTCTGCAATAAAGCCATCAGATCAATAAAAAATTATGTAGCAGATTATTATTACACTGTGCTTACCATAGCTCTAATCGTAAATAATACAGCAGTTTTCCTGGTTATATTAATTATAATTAGAATGCAGATAATGCAGACGCTCTTTTATTACTAGAGCCAAATCAATTTTCCAGTGTTATTCAATGCAAGGTCACACAAAGTTGTGGAAGCTTTCAGACTTCTTATGAAATGGCCTGCCTGCCTGTGAGAGAGAGGGTTTGACTCAGCTGTGCAAGACACATTGACTGGGAAGAGCACTGAAATAATTACAGCCATGAACCCTTGCCTATGATGGCAGAATTTCATTTTATAAAGTAAGCATAGCCGTAATCCAGCCTCCTTTATGGTAGGAAACCTCATAAATCTTTCAGAGGAGACCAAGTCTTGTTTTTAGTGGTAAAGAGGAAATCAAAATGGATTGGTTTGCATTGTTCATTTCTCCTCATTGCCTTTTTGTTCCGTACCTTGACATCATATTTTTAAAAGGCATTCCCTATGTAATCATCTTGTAATGATGAAGGGGAAACCACCAAACAACAAACTAATAGAAATACATTAAGTGTTCAGCATTGGTGGATAGGATAGAGGCTGATTTTACACACTCTTATATTAGGTCTTTTGTGAAATTGTAGTTTGTCAAGAAGAGGATATAAAATGAGAAGAAAGCAAGAGAATGAGAGAGATTAAAGTCAGAAGAAATCATTTCATGGGTGCCTTTACTATGGTTGAGGGGAAATCAAAGACCTAGACCCCAAAACTTGTGGAGCCAGAGACCATGGTTCAACATAAACCCATAGATCTAGGCACCAGAAAGGGGTGGAGTGCTAATTCTGGAACCTGTGGTTGAGCAAATTTAATGGTGATGGATTAGACGTTTGTATGTTCCTGATATTTTCCACTTGACAAAACCCTCAGATGATGAAGCCAAGGTGTACAAGGTCATGAACTCAAGTGAGGTCAGGCAGGTAACTCATGGGGTAAAGCGGACTGGGAGTAAAGTAATAGAACTGGTAGAGAATATGTCAAAATATAGATTGGAAAATTTATGACTGGCATGAAGGCATTGGTGCTCAAAAAATGTTTACTCACTGTTCTAATATATCTTTGGTACTAGTGTGTCCCCTCAACCATCAGAGTTTGACCTCTGCTAGAAAGATATGTTCATTCCATGGGTGATTTGGAAGCTTGTGCACCCAAGCCATTAGGAAAATTTCTTCTGAGAATTTGACCAAGTCAATAGTGTTTAGGAGTGATATCAGTAAATGTGGGGAAAGGGAAAGTTATTCAGAAGACCTGAGTCAAAATGCTGCAATGAAAGGGGAATGAGGCTGAAGGCCAGGAATTCACTCCTGAGCAAAGAAGAGTTAGGCACTGTGGATAAATCTAGCTTTAATATTCTGGAGATCTCCTTGAGATGGCCTGAACAAAAGGAGGCATAGAACTCAGCAAGCTGGTTCTTTGTGGGCCAGAACGTGGAGTTGAGCAGTGATCTCTGACTGTCTGCAAAGAAAGAAGGGGCTGCCTCAACCCTTGGGAATCTCCAATCCTGGGAGGATAAAGGCAAGGTGTAAATAAATAAAAAGCCCAATTTCAGAGGCGGAGATTGTCAGAAGGAGGAAGCTCTAAATATCAGGCCACTAGATTTACAATACCAGAAATAAGTAGTAATAGAAAACTTCTAATTTCCATTTATTAAGCTTATGAACTGCATACCCTCTTAGGCACTTTATCTGTACTTTATAATCTTTCTTTTTATTCATAGCAATCTTTGATGAACTGTATTATTCCTAATTGTATTTTATAGATGTGAAAACTGAGGCTTTTCAAAGTCACACAGTTAGCAAAATGTGGAGCCGGAATTCAAATACAGGTTTCCGTGGCTTGAGATCCCAGCTCTTCACCATTAAACAATGTCACCTTCAGGTTAGCAAATCTTACAGATGTCTAAATTATAGGCCAGATGCCATTGCATCTTTTTAGGACTCTTACTAGGTAGTATTTTTCCTCAGAATCTGGGAGAAGGTAAAGGGAATGTCTCTTGCTTCTTAATAAACAGCAGTGACTTATGGTCCTTTGTTCAACAAGCATTCCTAACTATTTTGACCATAACATTGGAATCATAGTTCATCTACTCACCAACACATTTATATTTTAGCACCACCAAGCTTTAAGAAGTGCTTTGTACCACCTAGTGACTTTGGCATATTGTTTGTAAAAAATTGAGTTGTGGAAGATAACTCAAGATAGTAAAATTCCCTGCTTCACTATGAACAAGCCCAATTGTAGTACTGAAATTTGTATTATCTTCACATTTGTCAATGAAACTTTTTTCTTCTCCTAAAACTTCAGTTTTATTTAAACACAGAAGAGAAATTCGAGTTCTGAATGTTTCTGACCTGGAACAAACAATATATAGTATTTGACTGTTTCAGCGTCAGCATTCTTTTCATCTGTTTTGTTGAAAAAAAGAAGTTGTAAAAATACGCATGGAAAAAATGACCGTTGATTATATTTTTATATTCTGATATTTAGAAAGAAATATATTTAAATATATAAGAGCAATATTTGAAAATACCAAAATATCTGAATGGACAAGTACCAATGAAAGATGGGACAAAGAGAATAAATTTAATAAATTAAAAATAAAGGGAAATTTCATGCTTCACTATGAAGTAAATGTCTTAGTTCATGATTACTTTCTGAAAAAATAGTTAAGAGTTATAGACTGGGATTGACTAACTTTTGTGAATGAAACTTTAAACTTGTCAAAAAGTGTCTAAAATGCATAAAATGTTTTTAACATATTTGAGTTTAATTAATATAGATTCATTTCTAATATATGAAAACTTGTTAAAGAAGTATAGGGGAAACCAAAATATACTGTACTTTAAATACAGAAAAAATATTAAAGGTGGACTAGTTTTTCAGTCCAGGTATATTAGATATTTCACATTGAATCTCTTATCATTCTCCCTTTGTCACCAACAGAACAACACAGCTTACATCAAATATGCTCCCATAATATTTCAAGATTTCAAGTTCAATTCTTTCCTGACATAATATGTTAGAATATTTCTCTTTGAAATATATTTTCTCTTGTACTGTGAAATCATGTCTTTTTTTTTTTTAAGACAAACATAATAATGGCTAATTCTTAACACTGCTTACTATGGACAAGATGCTATGCTAAGTACTTTACAAATGAGGTTGAGATAGATACTTTTATGTACAGATGGGGAAATGGAGGTTCAAAGAGGTTTAGTAAATTGCCCAAGGTCACAAGGCAAATGAGGTTTTAAACTCACGCATGCCACCTCCAGAGTCCACACTCTTAAATCCAAAACTATTCTGCTTATCGAATCATCACAAAACAATGATATTGCTAAAATTAAACAATTCTCTTCAACAAATAAGTGTCTCTGGTTTCTTTTCCTTTCTGAAAACACCATGAATTCCATGATCTGTATTGTAGAGGGTTTTTTTTTTTTTTTAAGTAGCTATCTATCTCAGAGGTACCTTGAATGTGAACAGAGCCATGAATTGCTATAGTAACTTCCAGTGCTTTGAATAATAGGATTTGGGAATTATTTTTCAGTGCAAAAACATAAGAAAAAAAAATAAAGTCTAAATGTGACCCTGTCAACTGAATTAACTTCTAGGAGATTCCACTTTTAAATGATATGTCTAGCATTATCATTTTACAGCTGAAAACTGGGAAGCTTTCCAAATTTTAACTGACGAAGTTATTGTACTTCCAAATGAACAAAATGTGTTTTGAGGTATTTTCTTTTTGTTGAAGACTGTAATAGATGGCTCTGTAATATCCTATGCAAATAGCCAATGTTGTATATTGGAGCTGCTCATAAGATGTTATCATAAATTGGGCATTTCAGAGGATTTTTTTAAAGTATTTACTGTGCAGTTTATGTGTTCTGCCCTACCTGGATTATTTACCATTGACTGTTTTATTAGCCAAGTTCTTTACACCTTTTTCCTCCTCACACACTGACTTCCTGTCATTAGCATGTAGGACATACAGAAGTTTGGCACAAAATTAATTCTGCAGTGAAAGAAAGAAGCAGTGTTTCTCAAGTAGAACATTAGGCTTCTGTTGTGCATTTTGTCAGCCCTCTCTTTGCTTTTCCAGATTTTATTTCAGAGCCTACATGACCATGGAATCTATCTAATCAGCTGCTAGTCACATGTAATAGCACCTCTAGCAACAAAATCTATAAAAGATACTCTTTTCTCTCCCTCTGCCTCATCAATTGCCCCGTCAGTAACAGAGAATTAGTTTTAAAAATATAATCTGATTGAGTACGTTATGTTGACCAGTCTTGTGCATTTCCACCCTGCACTTACTTTCATTGTCTCTGTTTTAGAAATGGCCTTTATGCCTCCTGGTCTCAACATAGAGCAGAAAGGACCATCTGGACACCACATATGAGGAAATCAGACATCTCTAGGTTGAATCATGCCCAAAAGGACAATTTCTTGTCAGATAAGCTGCTGTGTACTAAGTCTGATAACTAACAAAATTGCTATATGGTAATTTTAACTGGAAATTGTCCACTTTTATCCTCCGGTTTTCTCTCTTATTCCATTGGTAACCACCCTGGGAGTTCTAATACCATGTACAAGTGCTTAAATCAACCCTCAGGTTGTGACAGTCAAGTTACAGTGGCTGTGAAATAATCTGCACAGCAGAGTATGCTATGTCATTGGCTCAATCAGCATAATGCAGCATAATAGAATAGAAGCACACAGTTATATAATGCCATAATTTGATTTCTCTCTAATTTCTGGACACATAACAAAATAATCAAGGCAGTGAAATGAAGTGTAAAGAATAATGGCTGAGTTTGGAGTCACATCACTGCCACTTGCTAGCCTGTGTGACCTTAAACAAATAAAAAACTCTTTCTTGACCTTTAGTGTTTTTCTCTGTAAAATGGGTTATCTTTTCTCATTTGATTATCAGATAGGAATATGTACAACAGAGGAGATGAGTTGATAGTATACTTTCTATGTGCCGCCTGCAAATGCATTATGCACAAATTTTAATTATTGCCATTATTTAAAAAAGTTCAGAAGATGTTATACCTTAAAAATTAGTATTTCTGCAGTCTCTTTAAAGTAGGATGATTGGGCAACATTAGTTTCCTAATCCCACATGGCAACAAATGATTGTGAAGTAGCCCCTTCCCATTTAGACTGTGGTCTTTGCCGGGAGTTCATGTCATTTCTCATCTAACCTGATTTGCACATGTATGTTGACCATCTGGCCCCTGTAAGCATTTGAGTTTGTCACCTCTGTTGTTTATAAAAGCACTTTTAGATTTAGCTGCAATGTGCTTAACAAAGTCACTCAATTTGGAGCTTGAAGACGAGCTTTCAAATACTGGTTCTCAAACTTGGGTAAATCATGGAAACATACTGGGTGAGAGTGGTTTATTGAAAGTCCATACATAATGGAATTATAAGAATAAAAGCAAGTCTGAGCAACATGGCAAAACCCCATCTCTCAAAAAAAACAAAACAAAATTAGCCGAGGGTAGTGGTGTGTGCCTGTAGTCCCAGCTACTTGGGAGGCTGAGGTGTGGGGATCACTTGAGCCTGGAAAGTCAAGGCTACAGTGAGCTATAAGCATGCCAGTGCACTCCAGCCTGGGCAACAGAGCAAGACTCTGTCTTAAAAAAAAAAAAAAAAAGAAAGCAATATGTATAAAAACATTTTGTAATAACCAAATTACTAAATGCATAATAGTTATTTGGTATTTTGGGCTTTTTAAAAAGGAAAATAGATTTTATATTTCTTCAAGAAACTTTACTCATGAGAGCTTAAGTGTTGACCAACATTTCAAAACTTGATGCTGCAAGTTTGCATAAGGTAAATTACATATAATATTTGATTTGTTCTCCACATTTTGTTACAGGGAAGTCTATTAAACTGCATTTCCCTCTATTATTTGAGTCAAGAAATAGAGATGATGAAAATATTTTGAAACAAAATATTTGTCAAGAAGCTACTTGTATTAGCTTGAAGAAGGGTGGAATATCAAACATTGGAGGCTTGAATACTACATTGTCTGTTGTGGACCTTTCTTCAAGTCTTCCATTTTCTTTTTTAGGATGTTTGGGTAACAAATGTTCTTAAATGAAAAAATCTGTGTTGTAGTGGATTGAAAATGCCTACTACTGGTCTTGCTTATTTTAAGAGTTCAAAGAATGTAAACAGTGAAACAGAAGCAAAGAAATAGCAATCAGAAAATTCTGTCTTGCTATTTGAACTGAGCTGCTCTCCGTTCCTTTGCTTTAAGTATCAGAAATAAATTATGATTTATAATGATGCCTTGGAATTGATAATCTCCTCCTCCAAAGCACAGGGAATACTTTATTCTGCTTCCTAATTATGTATGTCATTATCTGCTTTCTAATTCATCTCTTTACTATCTTCCATGAGACAAGTAGGAATTGGGTATGTAGTATTGCCTTTATTTTGTATGTGATAAAAGAAAAAAAAGAAATTATGTTCCTTTTTCATGGTCAGTCAGTGATATTTTGGAGAAACTGGAACTACCAGTGAATATGCCTGGACCTCTAATTCACTTCACAAGAGAAAGAATATCTTGGGTCCTTGATATACTTTAAGATTTGGAATATTTTTATAAGCTCTAAAAGACTTTGGGATCTCTAAAATGCTTCATGAAACCATATAATTACTATATTCTTATAACATGAAAGTAAAAATTATTCCATTTATTCGTTGAAGTTGTTTATTGACTACATGAAAAAAAATCACACAAAAATATCAAGGAGCAGACAACAAACAATATAAAGTAATTACCACAAATACAAAAAAGCATCAGTATCTGTATTTATTTACTATGAAAAGAACTTAATGGGTAAGAAAACCACTAAAAGTGGAATGGAAATCTTTATAGTGAGTGTGAAAATATAATTTGCACATGCAAAATAATTCAAATCATTAATTAGGTATGACCAGAGCATTCTTTATGATAATCAAAACTCATGAGTCATCAGTGACTTCTCATTATTATGAAGATAGGGTTATATAAATTTTTTATATTATATGACTCCTTGTTAGTTCTTCAGCCATACCTTTCTCTGCCCCATCTCCTCATGTCTCTACCCTGCCCTCTTGCCATCAGTTCCCAGAATCCATCCTACCATGCTGTCTCTTACCTCACTACAATCCCATTCCTCACAACCCCTTTCAGAATGCACAGAGTGTAAATTAGTTACAAAGCATACCATTTAGTTCTGATGACATTCTTTGTAGCAACACTTTTTGGAGAAAGGAAACTGTACATTGATTTATATTCTGCCATACAATAATAGTTTGTCTGTAGATTATAAGTAGCACTGTGATAAGGTACATGATTGTGTGTGTGTATTAAGAAGAGTTTCATCCCTTAATTTACTCATCTTTATAGTGGGAATAATAATGTTCATCTGAGTGTTGGATTCCTCATATCTGAAAGTGGGAAGAGTAATAACTACCTTGTGGTGTTGTAGAGAACCTTCTGGTATGTATTCATGGTATACCAGGCATTGAATAACAGTTAGTTCCCTCTCTGGTCCCTTCCTTTTTCCCCCTGTAAATAAGTAGTGTCAGAATATACTTATAAATTACTATGGTCCAAAGGACATTAGGGGAAACCAGTTGGCATAACTGGACTCTATAATTACTCTGTTGTGTGTGCTTTGTGTCTTTTTTTTCAACACTGACATTTGTAATTAAGGTTTAGTGTCTGCCTTCCCCAGTGGATTAAACTCTATGAAGGCTGTTACCCTGTGCAGGAGGCCTTCTCAGTCACTGCTCTATCTCCATTGTCTGATACGTGCCTGATACAGTGTAGCTTCTCAACAAATAAGCAGCAAAATTAAATAAATGACTAAGTGAATAACTCAGACATGAGAAAAATGAGGGCCAGAAAGTTTCACAAATGACGTACAAGAATGATTGAAATTATAAGGGAATAATTAAAGCTACATATCTTCCGTTCAAGCCATTACAAGCAATGTGATTAATATCAGCATCATATTGCCACTCTGTAATAAGTATCATGAGGAAACACAAAGCCAGGAAGGGAACCAATTGGTGGAGGCACAAGTCACAACGTAAGGAGGGGCCAGTTTGCTCTTCCAGAAAGGCATCATCATTCTCGTGTCATTTGAGCAGGAATCTGAAGACAGTGAGTAGGTGACCCATGATGGACATCTGGGGAAACAGTTCCAGGTGGAGGGAAGAACAAATGCACTTTGGGAATAGCAAAGGAGCTAGTATTGCTGGAGCATTTGAACTATGAGATTTTATAGAATACAGAAAATAAGGTCACAGAAATCAGTGCTATGATGGAAGAGATCAGATAGATCCTTGTAGGCAGTTGTAAGAATGGAAAACTATTGGAGAGTTTGGAGCAAAGTTTAACATGATTGGATTTATACATTTTTGTAGATTGTTCCTTCTGCCTTGTAGAGAATAGGGAGACAGGACAGAAGAACGGAAATAAGTTAGAAAATTACTACAATAACCCTAGAGAAGAATGGCCAGAACTCAGTCATATGCTATATCTACTTGCAAGGGAAGCTGGGGAATGTAATCCAGCTGTATGCTCTAAAAGATGGGTAAAGCTGTTTTGGAGAGCATCTAACCAGTCTCCGTCATGGGATTCTTTAAATCCCACTTCACATAAGTAGTTTATTGGTAGGGTTTCTTCTGGGATATGGCACAAGAGTCAGTTCAGTTCAATCACTTTGAGTGTTATCTTAATCTGTTCAGGCTGATGTAACAAAATACCACAGACTGTTGGTTATAAACAACAGAAATTTATTTCTTACAGTTCTGGAGGCTGGGAAGTCCAAGATCAAGATGTTGTCTTCCTTATAGAGGGCATCTTCTTGTTCTGTGTCCTTACATGGTGGAAGGGCAATTGAGTTCCCTTGGGCCCCTTTTTATAAGGGCACAATTCTCATTCATGAGGGCTCTGTCCTCGTGAGTTAATCCCTTCTGAAGGCCCTACCTCCTAATACTATTACTTTGGGGGCTAGGATTTCAACATAAGAATTTTAGTGAGACTTTAGCATTCAGGTCATAGCAAGCACCTGTGTTGTAATGAGACTGTGGAATTCTCTACCTCTGCCTGACCCCATTGGTATGTGACCACAGAGGAGCAGTGGTTTTCTGGTTTTCCAATGCACATGCAAACTGCCGATAAGCTCCCAAACAGGAATTTGCTTTGCATTTATAAAGTGAATGTCACCATTCAAACAGCCTCGTGGAATCAAGACAAATTTTCTTGGGAACAGGGAGGATACAAAGTAGAGAAATTACACAATGGATGACTACAAGCCTATTTCTATGGTCTTTTTCTATACACAAAATGTCTGAGTATACTTTGATGTGTGTGTGCACAAGCAGCCATTCACCAGCCACACACACCCAGACAATCTTCCCTCCTCCTTCACAGCAATATTTCTGGATTCTTTGCCATGTCTTATTATGTCCAGGCTAACCAAAATTACCAAAACTACCTCTTTCCTTTCTTCTGATTTATTCTTCATCATCATCTCTTAAGAATCAGCCCTGAGATTACCCTCTCTAAGAAGCCGACTCAAATTTTTCCAGGTTGAATTAGAAACTCTTTCTCTGACTTTCTAAAATAATGTGTGAATATCTTTATTAATACACTTGTTAAATTCTACCCAATTCGTGTGTTTAGCACTAGAATTTAGCTCTCCGTTGTCAAAGACTGTGTGTTCATTTTTGTATCCACAATATTTAGTGTTGTTCAGTACATGGCAGGTGTCTGTTAAATGTTGTTGAATGAGTGAATGAATAAATGGATGGATCATTCCAAGTTGAATAGGACAAAGAACATAAAACACCCTGAGGACATCATGATAATGTAGAGTAATGTTCACAGCACACATCTAAACCTTACAGATAGAGAAATCATTGATGCGCTTATTCCTCTTATTTACACTCAGGGAAGTATATTATGGCTTCCCTGAATAGGGATGTGGCAGGCCACATTTATATATCAGATTTGAGAATAACCGAGTTATACTTAATATAGAAATGACTCTAGTTAGTTATTACTTAATTTGTTATATACGTCCCTTCCTTTTTTCACAAAGGACTTGAGATTTTGACGTGAAATGTATGAATTATAGATTTACTTTTGTCATGAAAGTATAGCCATGTATATTTTTTTAAGTAGAATGAAAATTGGGGTGTCAAAAATTACCTTAATTTTCACCTTGAGATATTGGCTTCTATTTGGTGGGATATTTTTGTAGATATTAGCACAAACAGTCTTGCAAAATCAAGGCAGCGGGTATGGGGAAAAGGTGGCAGGGAGCCAAAAGAAAATACTGCAATTTGGTTGAAATTAATAGGCAGCTGTTAGGCTGAAAATTTAGCATGGGTTAAAACCAAAGCTAATTCCAAACAAAACACGGTTAGTTGAATTTTCAGTATTGTTAAAATAATATAGCAAATAATGAAATGAGGAGTATGATTTTTACAGTTAGAGGAGTGGGAAAAGTTAGTATCCTGGTACTTACTAACTCTTCTCAACTAGCAGTTTCCTCATCTGTATGTATGCATTTTTATACCAGGAGCGTGTAAAAATCTCTAGTGCTTAGCATGTCCCAGTACGTGGTAGGACATTTTAATCTTATCCCAGAAGTCCTTTTTGATGCTTTCCAACTATATCGACATAAAGAATTTACCTGCTGAGGTCAGCGGACAAGTTTGTGATTCTTTATTCCTAAAACAACACAAGAATTCTGTATTTAGTAATAACTTTATCATTCACACTGTTGATTATAAAATATATACAGGCATGCATTAGATAGGAAAAGTAATTCCAGTATTAAACTAGTATCTTGAATTCTGTTTTAGAAAATGAAAACAGTATAAATTTGATTGAATATAAAGCTTTCTGTGACACGGGAAATGTTCTATTTTTTTACTGTCCAATACAGTAGACACTAGATGCATGTAGCTGTAGAGCATTTGACATGTGGTCAATCAGATTAAGGACTGAATTTTCAATTTTAACTTATTTAAATTGAATTAGCCACATGTAATTAGTGGCTAACATATTGCATAGAATTTTACAGTCAGTTCACTAAGAAAATAAGTAAATGGAAAATGTATCAGATGATAAATACCATGCAGAAAATAAAACCAGCAAGGGGACCATGAGTTGCCTCATAAAACTTTTTAAAATTTTTAATGTCCTCGTTTATTGAAGATCTATAGTCTGCTTACCTACGTTGCATTTTCAGTCAAAATATTTTCTACTCAAAAGATATGGAAGCATTGCTTTTTTTTTAAACACAAGTGATTTTTTATGACACTTTATGAGGAAAAAATTTGACTTTTTTTCCCCAGCAATGCCCTAGTATCTCTGTTTATTTCAGTTTAGTCAGTCTTTCGGCAGCTTCTCTAATATGTCTTGAATCCGAGTGGAAAAAGCAGATTGCAACTTTTGCATTTCACTTTTGAGAAGTTGATATAGAGTGTAACTCAACTAAAATGTAGAAGCATACCTTTATCCTCACAGGATTGCCAAGAACTTGATTTATTTTTGGAAGTGTGTCTGTTAAAAATCAAAGGGATATTTCATTTTGGGGACATGAAGACTCAATACTATATAAAAATAGACAAACTAAAATTCAGACTCAGTGAACTCATTGTACTTAAAATAATACAGAGAATTCTAGTATTTTCAGAGAAAGTAATCCTTCCAGGAAGCTTTGTGTGATATATAATTTTCTAAGTATTAATGTAAAAATAAATCCACTTTTGATTGGAAGCTCTTCTGAAACCCAACTGAGAGAAACTGAGACTATCCTAATGATCATAATATTGATAAACACCTTAAACTTTATTGAATTTCTGTATTTCTGTACTAAGAAGCTCAAAGCACTTCTCATATTTTATCTTACTTGCCCTAACAACATTCTTGTTCAGTAGGTAGGGGCAACTGTAATTAGAGATTAGATGTGTCCGTTTTCCATTGTTATGAAAACACATTAAACTGAAATCCATTTCAGTTCCTAGTTCAGCTTGCCAACCAAGACAATTAAACAGTCGTTTTGCTTATCAAAGTACCATTTACTTGATTTTTTTTTATATCGTAATTTCCTTTCCATTTTCTCTGAGACTAATGCTGCATCTTCCAAAACTTTAGTGTTGAACCCTAGTAGCATTTTTTTGGAGGCTTCATGTTGTGAAATTTCCTTAATGGCTCTTCTCTGGCCAGCAGTTTAAGTTCATGTGAGGGCATCAGAGTATAAGAAATAAGTGTTCATTTCTTCCGAGTTGACAACACATGTTTGAAACATATGTAGGAAATATAATTATTTCTGAACATTTCTTGGCTTACCTCAATTTTTTTCTTTTTGCATGCTTAGGTCTCCCAAATTGCATTATATAGTACAATGTATAGTACTCTATAGCACAACTGCTTTTTAGACAAATAACTACTCCCACTTTATTATTTTATAAAGTTTTAACATTCATAGTTAGCACACGGTATTGACATGAAAATTTTAAAAAAATCATATAGGTGGTCATCCTAGACAAGGCTTAGCTTTAAAGTGTTTCTACAGAAAATTCATCACATCACATGCCTTTTAGTTTTTATTATTTCTTTTTGATTTCACATTTATTATTTACAGTCTCTGCCAGTATTGGAAAATATAGTATTTCCTTCACTTTGTGTGGCAGAACTGCTAGCTGCTTGCCAAAATCCAGGCTCCCCTCTTCCTTCTACGCACACAGCTAGACCAAATTTCCCAGTGTCCTGTGTAGTTAAATGTGGTGTGTGAATGTTTTTACCAGTGAAATGCACATGGTGGTGAGAGTTACTAACTGCAGGTCACATGCTTCTCCATGCTGTTTTTCCCTTTGTCTGGCTAAAATGGAGATGGTGCTCAACATGACTGTGGAAGCCACATGTTGAAAGCATCAGTCTCCATCAGCCTAGGTTCTTGAATGGCTTTATGGAGGAAGGTCACACTGCCACCCTATTCCCCTCCCCAATGCATAAGAAATATATGCTGTTGTTGTTGAGTCATTATACATATTGGGGTCCATTTTTTATAGCAGTTAGCTTATGAGAACTACTAGACTGCTTAAAATGAGTTTCACCACAAAACTATACATTTGTAAGAGAATCTTGACATCTCAGGGAAATGTATTAATAAAACCCACTGCCATATATTTATTCAAAGAAATCACTTTGGACTAAAAGAGAATGAAAAAGCCAAGAAGCTAAGAGATTACGTTTTGTATTAAAATTGTCTAGAAACTTGTGAAGAAGATGTAAACTGTATAAATAAGAAACCCAGAACAACACATATATAAACCCAGTTCTAGTCTTTCACAGTACAATTATGTGTGTAACTGATAACAAAACCTGACATAATATTTGGACTTTTAAGGCAATTATTTAGAATACATAAATCAAATAGACGAAATATAAAAATGGATATCAAAATCTAAAGCAGTAAAACAGGAGCATCAAAAAATTAGATCCTGAACTTGAAGGAAATTAGAACAGGCTTGTAAGCATCATGTTCAATTAGAAAACTTAGCTGCATAAAGGACGTGGCATGGGAGGATCAATCAAGAATTAGGAACATAAAAAGAACACATTATGAAAACGGAGAAGGGAAAGAAATAAAGGAAGAATACATAGTATATTGAATATAAATTTTTAAGCTCTGAGGGCTAGAAAGGGCAAAAAAGAAAATAAAGTTGAGTGAATTAATGTTGGCTAAAAGGGGTAAGTGGCATCAAAGGGGCACTTACAATGATATCAGGTGAAAAAGAAACACTAGAAAGAAAATGGGTTCATAAATAACCTGAAAAGCAGATGAAATCAATAAGGTTTAAATGGTTGAACTACTCAACTTTAAAATGTTTTAACTAAAATAATGAAAATTATAGAAAATTAAGTTATGAAGAGCCTAAAAATATGGCTAATGGGAAAATTCAATAAAATAACACTGGGCCAATTAAGTATAAGTTGCTCAGGAGTTCTGATGATCTGTACAATGGGGATCAAAGGATTTTACTAGCAAATTTACAAGCTGCTTATGACATTTTTAAGTCATAATGAAGAAAATAGTAAAAAATAAAAGGGAAATGTAAACATGATGTAAGCTTTAAAATATTGAGTAGGTGCTTTAAAATTATTGTAGGTGGTTTTATTCAAATAAAAAATAACAAAAATTATTTGACACTAGTTGCTTCATTTATGGAATATATAAACATGTAAAATTTAGGCAAACTTTTGGGTGGAAGAAATAAAATATTTAATGGGCGAAAATAATTTAAAATGTTGAGCAAGACATTTAACTTTTCTATATATATTTGATCTATAAACTATTCACAGTTTTTTTTGTTGAAAACAAATATGATAGCACAGGAAATCCTTTGGAACACATCAGAAGGAAGATATTATATAGTCTTCTATACATTTACATATATATACACACAAATATTTTTCAAGGCATATGTTTTTGAATAGACATTATTTTCAAGGCTCAGACAATAAGTCTAGATCTTTGTGAATACATTACACTCTTCTCATTCTCTATCATGTACTTAGCAAATATTGTCTATTATGTACATAGTAAGCATAAATTACTCAGAAATATTGTATTAATATAGCAGCTTTAATGTGAGCATATGAGAAGCATACCAATACAGAATAAATTACTCATTAGTGTTCAAATAAATTGCCTATATGGTGGCTCTACCCCACCTACTATTCACCTTCTACACTGACCTTTCTTCCATCCTTCATATTGGTGAGAATTTGTAATATCCACAGCCTTTGCTTTGCATATGCTGTTCATCTCTTATGTACTTCCATCTCTCATCATCCACCTCCACTCCCTTGCTGACCTAAGCATTTTCTACTCTTCCTTCCTATCTCAATCACAATATAATTCCTTATGGAAGCCTTCTCTAACCACCTCAACCAAGTTAATTAGCCCTGTACTTCCTAACATGTATTCTATCAAGTCACACATCACACTTTTTAAAAAGAGTAAGACATAGATGTTGATATAATTGTTAGAGTTGAAAAGGAACTGAGACTTCAGTACCTTTTTATTGCAAATGCTAAAATATTTCATTATCTTTCACAGACATATTATGTTTTGCAGACATATTATTACAATACACTCCAGTTAAAAGGACTTCATCAGTTATAATAAATGCTAAATTCACGTAAGCATTTCTGCTGATACCCAGACAAACCAAATGCTATTCAGATTTTTTTTGTTGATGGAAATAACTGGGTTATTATGACTTGGTTATTAAGATGCTCATAGAAAAACTTTTTTTGGCAAACAATCACACTCTGTCATTATTTTATGTATAAACAAGTTGAAAACTGTTGAATCAGGGACATGATTAAGTTGGTGTTGTTCATATTGGATGGTGATGCAGTGGCAACAGCAGTGGTGATGATGATGATGATGGTGATTGTGATAAACATCTTCTGCATGGCATTTTTTAAAAAAGTGATTAGATGGAAACTGCTTTGGTTTCATTTTTATATTTCAGCAGTTCAAGACATGTGTGCAGCTGAATAAATAATGGTATTGAGAGACTTATTTTCCTTTTTAACTTGGAGGCTTTGCTGCAGAGTTAGAAGGATCAATAGGCTGTCCATGATCTAGAGGATACAGACTGAAAGAGAGAAAAAGTGAAACAGATGATTTATCCCATTAGCTTCTTGATCTTCCTTATATTTACTCTTCCAGTGACATCATTAGGTCAATTTGAGATTAGGAGGCAGAAGAACCTCTAGACTTCTATCCATCTCTGTATCCTGCACACTATAGAATATCCTAAGGAACTTGCATAGCCTTGAACTAGTGTTGCAAGAATGGCACATGACATATACCTCAATTAGAATGCCAGGGAGAGGTTACCGTCTTCACTTTGATGTTTCCCAGGGTTCACCCTGAATAAGGCAGTTATCTCTCTAAGCTGAACATGTAAAAGCATAATAAGACTAATAACAAAATAATTCACAGTTATAGAATCATTTGATTGATGCTGATGCTCCGCAAGAGCACTATGTTAAAATGATGTTCTTTAATTCTCAGAATAAGCCAGTGCTGTTATTGTTCTCACTTAACAATTGAGGAAACAGATTTAGCTGGCATTGACCATCGGGGCCAAACCTTCAGACTGAGAAAACTACCGTAAGCTACACTGGGCCAGTGTATTGAGAAGGATACCGGACAGGAACCAGGTCCAAAGATAATGTAAAAAACTAAATAAATCACAACTCACAATGTTCATAGTAGAATCCCGCACCAGGGATTCCTGTTGAGTAGGAGTCCTTGCAGGAGTCTAGACACCAGTTCATTCTCTAGCCATGTAGCTGCCCAGGAGATATCTTCTCCTTTGGTGGCAGCTCAGGTACAATGAAATGAGACTCACCTTGGACACCTGTGGGAGTAGCCCTGACTCAGAAGCCTCATGACCCACAGGAACTAATATCTCTCATAATAACTCACACCGCAAATCCCCAGGGTTATGTCTTTTATGAGCCACCAAACTGAAAAGCCCTAAGTATGGCCTCCTCATCACATATTGAATAATGTGTTTATACTCCCCCACCTCCGTTGCCATCTACCAATCAGTGGTCATTTTTACCAAAAGCACTATTACCTAATAATATCATTAACATTCCAACTTTTATCAGATTACTAGGGAAACTATCTAGAGAGTTAAGCTCAAGTTAATTTCACATGCAGAAGGTAAGAACAGTTTTATTAATCTTTTGCCTAAGAGTAACTTTTCCAAAGTCACAGAGTTGATAGAGGAGATGGCATTTGACCCCAATCTGTCTGACTCTAGAGCTCCTGATTGAAATTCTTATTATCCTCTCCTACTCAATAGCCCCCAAGCTACGTTAGCCTTCTTTTAATTCCTCAGACATGTAAAGCTTATTCCTGTTTCCTTAATTATTTTGTACTCTCTCATTCTGCTGTTCACATAGTTGCTTCTGACTGTTCATTCAAGGTTGGCTCAAGCGCCCTGTTCCCAAAGAGACTTTTTGACCACCCTCACTATTTTTGACTATACCTTCCTTCCCCACAATTACCTAATAATTTTGTTTTTATCATAATGTTTTGTTTCCTTTCTAACACTTATACTCTCTGAATTGTCATATTAGTTTAGTTTCTTCTTGTTTATTGTGTATCTCTTCCCATGGAGGTGTGAACCCTGTGAGGGTAGTGATTTGAGTTACTTGCTCACTGGTGTTTCATTAGTACCTAGAATAGTTCCTGACACATGATAGGTCTAGAGTGATTGACGGAAAAACTATGCGCTCCTTCAGAGTTTATCTCATACAACTCTTGTGAATTTCAAGGAAAGATAGGCAAACATGTTTCTACTTATTAAAAACTATAAAAATACAAATTGTAATTCTACTCAGGTAATAAACTAAATTGACTTTAGGCAAAACATTTAGGCAAAAAGCTAACAGTCTTCTTTGATCTGAAAACATTTTTAGTAGCTATTGTTCTGTACAAGTCATGCTCTTTTAGAGTCTATAGTGGACTCCAAAGAAACAGAATCACGAATCTACTATGAACATTGTGAGTTGTGATTTATTTAGTTTTTTACATTATCTTTGGACCTGGTTTATAAGGTGACTAAGTCCTTGAAAAGCATTTGTTTAATTTGTATACTGCTAGTGTCCAGAATGGTCTCAAAAGTTGGGTGCATGTATTTCAAGGAAAACAAATTGTTAGAACACCTATTAATCTCTCTTTTTATAATGTCCACATTTGTATGTGTGTTACAATGACTACAATGTGTTCATATAGTGGATTATGCAAATAATTTAAACACAAATATCTATATGTAGGGGGTGCAAACTCAAAATTTTGCTTATGGATGTGCAAATACATAAAAATTTTAAAGACCACTGGCATGGAAGATTCAGTTGCATTATTATTATTTTATTATTGAATGACATAATCAGATTCCTACAAATGGGATGTTCATAAGTATGTAATTCAATGTAGCATGCATTAAGTGCTTTATGAAGAATGCAGGACATCTATTGGAATATGGATGAAGAAAAGATTACTTCTGCCTGTGCAAAGCCAAAAGGTTGGAATTGGCATTTGCCTTAGAAATATGGATGTGATTTACCAAACTCCAGATAGGTACCATGCTCATTTTGGAATTTGTTGTAAACAAACACATAAAAACAGGACAAAGCCACTTGTATTCAAGAAATGGAAAATTGTTCAGGATGGAGGAAAATGTTTATGAGTAGGAGAGTAAAGAAGAGCACTAGGAAGCTACTTCCAGGGCATGTGTGAAGGGCTTTGAATACTAGGTTAAAGATTTTTTTCATTGATGAGTAGACCATAGAAAGCTAGAAATTCTTTCTGCACAGAGCAATGACATTTTTTAAATGATGTTTCCAGAGAAAGTATGGGAGTGTGCAGGATTGGCTGGAAAGTAGAACGCAGACAGAGGTGATAGGTGGGCAACTACTGAAATGGGCAGAGCATGACATGAGAAGAGCCTAAGCTACGGTCGCATGGTGCCCTTCTGTTGAGTTGGAATAGAAACACAAGTGTGGAGATATTAGAGAAGAAGGTTTATTTTATGGACTCTGTTTTTCCATCATAAAATTGTCACATAACGAGAATACTGATCCAGTCCTCCATGGAGAGAACCAGTGATTCTTGGATGAGCAAATAAGTTAATGGAGTAACAGCAAAGCCCCATGAATAATGGCTTTGCCCTCACAAAAATAACCTTGTGTAGAGAAGGCCAAGTGTACGTGCATTGGTGCAGGCTATTCCGCAGCTTGTCGGCAACTCTGTGATGCTTACCATGTACTAAGGGACATTTATGACTAAATGCCTGTAGTAAATTTCATTTTCCTGCATATTCTGCAAGTGATGCTGTGAGTTTTTATTTTTGATGACTGCATCCAAGAGCGTTGGGACTTCTGACAAGCAGCTGCATCCTAAGTTACATTTTGAAGAAGACAGAGAAAGAGGAGCAGATGAAGTTGTTAATGCTGAGGTCTCAGCCATTTATTTGTTGTTGTTTCTTTGCTCTACTACACTACATGCCCAACATTTAGGAAAATATACTTAGGAAAACATAGCCAAGCGCACTGAGACACAGAAGATGAACATATCCAGATAAAATATTTCAAAATCAAGAATATACTATATGTGCTCATCATAAATCTAATTTTATTATCCATTTTAAATTTTATTTGAATTCAAATAGGCCATATATTTTCTATATGGACAGCTGTAACATGTGCTTCTTGCTACTAAATCTGACTAAAATTTCTCTTTTAAATGGTGTATTATCCAATTTTTAAAATTTTAGTTATTTTTATTAATAACTAATATTTGTACATATTTATGGGGTACATGTGATATATCTCTGTAGCATACAATGGATAATGATCAAATCAGCATATTTAAGATATCCATTACTTCAAACATTTTATTATTTGTGTTGAGAACATTTCAAATATTATTGTCTAGCTATTTTGAAATATACAATATATTATCCAAATTTTTTTCTTTTCTTTTTTTTTCTTTTTTTTTTTTTTTGAGATGGAGTCTCACACTCTGTTGCCCAGGCTGGAGTGCAGTGGTGCGATCTTGGCTCACTGCAAGCTCTGCCTCTCGGGTTCACACCATTCTCCTGCCTCTGCTTCCCGAATAGGTAGGACTACAGGCGCCTGCCACCACGCCGGCTAATTTTTTTGTATTTTTAGTAGAGACGGGGTTTCGCTGTGTTAGCCAGGATGGTCTCAATCTCCTGACCTTGTGATCTGCCCCCCGCGGCCTCCCAAAGTGCTGGGATTACAGGCCTGAGCCACCGCGCCCAGCCTCTCCAAATTTTTTTAAGTTTCATTATTTGCTTCATTGACTCAAGTAGAGTTTTCTGTTTTCTTGGAGTTTAAGAAATGCATAAGTAAAAAAATCACAATTATGATTTTTTTAAAGAAAAGTCTCTACTTCCTAATAAATGTGGCTAATTTTTCTTGAATCATTCTACCATAAAAATATCGAGCAAGTTACTTTACTTCTTAGAGACTCAGGTCTCCAATCTGTAATATGAAAACTGTGTTAGTAACTCTTTATGAATATGGTCTAAAAACTAAATAAGATATTCATGTAAAGTGATTATCACAGTGCCTGGAAGTTGATGAACAATCAATTCTTGTTTATTTGATGAATTGGATATTTCTGAGCAAATGGTTTAAATTACTCAGTGTCTTTAGGTCCTCCTTTCCTTTTAATTAAATGAATTAAGTACATTAATTTTACTAAGTGATACGATTCAGTTTTCATTGAGGAAGTTGGACTTCCCTCCAAGTAGGTCATCTAATATAAAATTATAATTTTAAGAAATTTCAATTACTATTAAGATATTTTCCTATTTCTTTACATTAAGAACAAATTTCAAACATACATCTTTATCAGTGGTATTCTAGCATATTAACAATAATGACTGTTATTGAGAATTGACTCTGAGCCAGGCCAATCCATATGACTCAAATATATTATGTCTCATTTACTTTTTAAGATAACCCTCTAAAACAAGTACTGTTTTTATCCCCACTTAACTAACGAGGAACCATCCTCAGTAGAATCAGAATTTGAATCCGGATCTGTCTGTCTACATAGGATCAGTATTGAATCATTAGCCATATTGCCATACTTCATAAATGTGATATAATTCAGTCATTAAGAGACATAATATTATAGTATTTTTAAGAAATAAAGATTCCTGTTAATCCTTCCACGTACAATTCCCTGTAATATATTAGATCAAATTACTCTATCTCCTGAGAAAATACGTAATCATGGATGATAACCTTGAAGAAGAAAAGAAAAGTGTATTTACAGCAGTGTCTTTGCAGATTAAAGCCCTGTCTATATTACTCCAAAATATTTAAGTCAGGCAAGAATGGTTTGCATTTTTTTTTTTTTTTTTGCTGTACCCGAAATTGTTTTGTAAACTTAGCTCATGCTTCTTTTTGTTTAACTGATGGAGATCAACTAATTAAATACTCAGTTTCAGGAAAGCACTTGTAGTAGCCTAGCTCTGAAGTTGATGTTTAGATTTGGGTTACATCTGGATGATTATTAGAGTTGGATTTCTGTTTTCACATTTCAGTGTTTTGTTAAGTGCAGTCACCAAACACATTTGATGAAATCAGAATTACTCATGCATGCTGAGAATCACTCAAAACCAAAGAAAAGAAAGGTGCTTAAGATATTTTTGCAGGCCGGGCGCGGTGGCTCACGCCTGTAATCCCAGCACTTTGGGAGGCCGAGGCGGGCGGATCACGAGGTCAGGAGATCGAGACCATCCTGGCTAACATGGTGAAACCCCGTCTCTACTAAAAATACAAAAAATTAGCCGGGCGTGGTAGCGGGCGCCTGTAGTCCCAGCTACTCCGGAGGCTGAGGCAGGAGAATGGCGTGAACCCGGGAGGCGGAGCTTGCAGTGAGCCGAGATCGCGCCACTGCACTCCAGCCTGGGCGACAGAGCGAGACTCCGTCTCAAAAAAAAAAAAAAAAAAAAAGATATTTTTGCAGGTTGGAGACATTAGAGAGTTAAAATATTATGAGCAGAAAATAGGTAAATGTACTATTATAGAAATATATAGCATATATTTTTACATATTTAAGTCATCTCTACATTGGACTTAGTTAATTTTTCATTTTTTCTTCTCTTTTCTAAGTGTAGATGATCCCACTTTAGAAATGAGAAAAAAGAGTGCTTTTGTAAAGTAGATAGAAATGAAAACAAAGCAATAACCTCAAAATGTGATTTTCTTGCTCTCTGCAGAATCTTTGTTTTACTTTTCATGTTTAATGTTGAGGCCTAGATTATATTTTTCCCACTTTCTTTCTATAACTCTGAATCTTGTCAGTAATTAGGGCTCATCTCTAACAGTTCAATATTAATATAGCATCCCTGCTGTGAACGTAACAGTAGGCACACATGGATCTACCTTATTTTGAGAGTCTCTGCTGAACACAGTGAGAAGATTAGGGATTCACCAGGTCTACCCCTTTGGGCCCTGCCATGCACCATCCTGGTGTTCTCAATGGGGTCACTGTAGGAATAGGTCTAGCTAAGGTCGTATCCTGGGCAGTGAGGCGGAGAAATTGCCTACCAAATCGAGTAAGTCTTTTAAGAATCCTTCACTTACCCTTATATGATCGTGGACATCCTTCCCCCTTAATCCCTTTCTTCTGTCACCTGTGTAATAAAGTGTGACTCTCATTCAACATGGGTATGTAGCATAAAATTTAAGAATTTTCATTTCTATTAACTTTGAAACTGAGGATTATGACCAGAAGAGAGCTTTATTTCTGAGCACTCATGTATAGGCTCACTTCCTTCCACTTTATTTGCTACCAAAGTTATTAAAAATTAGAGAGCTAATTATTTACGAGATAATATTTTTTCACCGAGGATATGCGTAAAGAAATAATAGCATTCGCATAGCTGCCTCCCTTTTTTAAGAGTCCCTTTTATTATCAGAAAACACAAATATGAAATATTTTTATTCTACTCTAACTTGGGAAAACTTGGAAAGACAACTTTATATTTCTTTAAATTTTGTTTTGCTGTACTGATAAACTATAAATAATAGCATTATTTCTGGCAGTTTCTGCATGTAATTTTGAAGCAGGCTTGCATACTGTTAATTTTTTTACAAGTTTGTTATTCTACTTAGTGATCTAGCTCACCTGAATCTGTTTGAAACTGATAATCTCTAAATATAAATCAGATAAATAAATTGGGGTATCGGTGGCCTCTGATGAACTTGATATGTATTCGATTATGAAAGTCTTATAATTCAAAATTAGAATAAAATAATTAAGCCAAATATATATTCAGATTTTCAACTTTTAAATCTTAAATTCTCTACCCAATTTTCTGTGAACACATGATTATCTGCTAATCTGACAAATGTGGAAAATCCGAGTCTATGAGATAGAACCAACTTCATATAATTTAAAAGATGCAATCTTACTGTGATACTTTATAGTTCCACTTCTGTCTTACCTACCTCCCAAATTTGAAATACACAGTCCATAATGAAGGTTAGAATGAGCGCTTAATCTTAATTATGCATTTTGCAGTATTATAAATGCTGAAAGATTACTTCCAATGTTTGGTACAATCTTACACGGTGCAGATGTAGTTGCCTTTGGTATATGCCTTCTTTACTGAACTAACAATTTCCATAATGCTGTCACATTCTGCATGGGAAGCAGATTTACAGATAGGTAATCCATGTAAGGTATTTTAAAGACAGCTTATTAAAGGATTGAGGACTGCTGTTAAATTACATATGCTTTCAATTGCTGTGAGGAGCAAACAGCATCAAGAAGTGTAGTAATTTAGCCAGGCCAGAGAAAGGCCTATTTAAAGTTTGATGATATATCCTTTAAACTTTTACTTCAAGCCCTCTTTAGCTTTATATTTACTCTGGTATAACTGTATTTCCTGCTGTATAATGAAATTTTCACAGAATCCTAAAGTATGCACATGAAAAAATTAGATATATTTTTCTTAAAATTTATATCCTTAGTTTACAATTTTAAAAATTGTCTTTTTCCATGATAGTGGCATTACTTCAAAGGAGGCCAGACTGTATTTTTAACATAGCTAAATATGAACGGCTAAAGTAATTTCAGACTCCCTGCTGGTGTTAACTGTTGTTCTTCTGTCATATCCCTTATATTCTGAGAGCCATAGAAAAAAACTGAGTTGAAGAAGGTCTTATCATAGTCTCTGATAGTTGTGAGTTTGTGTTTTATCTTCAAACAAGGAGAAGAAGGGTTAGCTGGTCCTTAAATTCATTTTCAGATCTCTGAATCACATGTTTTGATATATTGTAATATGTTCCTAAAATATATGTATTTTCCCTTGTATTTCTCTCCTGTCTTTCACAATGCCTAATTTAGCTCTATGCAAATGGTGTGTACTTAGTAGAAATTGTTGATGTGGCTTGAATTGAAATCAGTGCTAATTACCTTTGAATACTAGTTCTACCTTTCCCTTAATCATGAGCCGGGATATACTTTCCAACTTTCACTAGGTAATCTGTTCTCAGTTTCTACATTTCTTGGATTCCAGACCAGGGCTTGCAAAGTGGAAGAGACACTAGGGAAGGTGGCGGAGGTGGAGAGAGAAGGGGTATCATCCATGGTGAACACACTGGGCAAGTCACTGGGGACTGCAAAATGCATATCAACATATTCAAAGCTCCAAGATAACTTATAGCAAAGAAACCACTTTTCACTTTCTTAAATTCATGTATCATTTGTTATTTAAAAAATAATAAAAATGTTCTCGTTACTTCTTAGCAAAGTCGGTGCTTTAATCAATACAAAAAGGAATATATTAATTTGAATTTTTTGATGCCTAGTTTAACTGTTAATTTGGGACATTTTAGTTTAGTAGAAATAGTCCCAAGTTGGAAAAACTTGATTTAGCATTTTATAGCTTTTAGACGAACAAAGTTCATGGATTATACAGAAATTAAAACAAAAAGACTTTTGAAGAACAGAGATATAAAAATATACATTAGACAGTTCCCTGACAATAAACATTGGTTATATAGTTAAAATAATAAAAATTATATGGCTTTATGATTGCAACAAGGTTACACAGCTTCAATTTCAATGTTGTTTAGATTACCTGCATACTGATATTTTGACTTATAATATCTTTTCATCTAGAACATTTCCATTTCCAATTCCCATACAATCAAAATCAGTGTCATTTTCTTCTCTCCTTGCTATATTCTTTTGAGGGCCTGGAAAAGGTTGCCAAGATGCTATTTTAATACATTAACCTAAGCCAACGAATTTTAGAATTATGCAAGTAAAAATGAGCACATAAGTTATTTAAAAAAGATCTGCAGTTTAATTTACCTAATGTCAGACTTAAGCAATATTAAATCTATTTGAACTTAATTGCAAATTTGGGTCTCTCTATAAGGTGTAATTATCTGAACATCTTGCCATTAAAATTAAATGTGAGTGAATTTTGACATATTCACTTTCCTTTGTAATAAATGGAGGGTAATATTTTTATTTTGAAATATTTATAGTGTAAATTACTAAAATGGTATTTCTCTCCTATTCTAATAAATCTGTTTTTACATAAGTGCTAGAGGTTAATGGCTAGATTTTAAATTGCTTTCCATTTTGATAATAAGTGGATTTCCAAGAGAGATGATGTTATTAAAGAGATTTTGGTCACTCTGATTCTCTCTTTATATGAGAATAATTCATATTTGTACAAACTCAAAGGTATATGATGAAGCCACACTGGTATTTTTCTAAACATATAGTTTGGAGTATTGTTTTGAAAGGAATTTCTTTTTCTTAATGATATAGTTCTTTTGTTAAGCCTCTATTCTAAAATGTTTTTCTTTTTATAAAGATTGGGTATTTTTCCTGATATTCATATAACACCTCTCAAAAGTGAATAATGGCAATGATTCCACTGAAAATTAACTTTGAATTAATGCGCTGTAACTGTGATCAAATATTGATCAGTTTTCTTTATTTTGTGCATGGTTGCAAAGTGAGAAATATAATGCAAACTCTCAAATAATTAATTTGATTACATTGAAAAAAATTAATCTAAACTAGCTACACAAAGTCATAAAATAAAAATGTTGAACACTCAACATTCAACGAATATTATTTATTGTTGTCTTAGACTAATTTCATTATTGTTTATGATAAATATTTTTAAAGAGCAATATTTTAGGTATTTTTGAAAGGTCTACTAAACTCAGAATTATTATTGAAAAATGAAATGTAAATACTTAGATCTTTGATAACAAAGTAATTAAAATGTATGATTTTGCCTACTGTGTATAATAAGGGCTTATATTTGATCAACCATAAAAGTTATTTAATCATTTTAACCTTGGAATACTACCCCACAAAACACTACTTAATGGAAGTTAGCTGAGACGCATTAGGGTATCAAAACATCAAGTCGGCAAAGCAAGAGGGCCTAGAAAATTCAAGCCCAGCTTATTCTGCCATAATGCTACAGCAGGTTGCGTGGCAACCAGTGGCTATGGATTTTGAAGTTATTTTATCCGTATTCAGTGAGGAACGACTTAGCCTGAATTGATTTTAGTAATTTTCAGAATTAATCAGGTTTTCAAGAATTATTACGTTAGCAGACATTTTCTAGGTTTCCACATTTAGAAATACGTATGTACAAGTCTAGTTTCCAAAATAGCACTAGTTACTGGTTGCCTGGTTATTTGATTAATAATACATATTAGATACCTGCTGATAAATTTGTTACATCTTGTGACTTGTATTAAAGCTGGTTATTGTCCAGAATTTTAAAGCTGCTTATTTTATGTGATTTTCCACTGTTGACCTTATCCCTAGTAGTTTTTTGTTTGTTTGTTTTTTGAGACTGAGTCTCCCACTGTCACCCAAGCTGGAGTGCAGTGCAGTAGCATGATCTCCACTCACTGCAGCCTCCACCTTACGGGTTCATGTGATTCTCCTGCCTCAGGCTCCTGAGTAGCTGGGATTACAGCCGCGCACCACCACGCCTGGCTAATTTTTGTATTTTTACTAGAGACTGGGTTTCACCATGTTGGCCAGGCTGATCTCAAACTCCTGACCTCGTGATCCGGCCACCGCCTCCCAAAGCGCTGGGATTACAGGCGTGAGCCACTGCACCCAGCCATCCCTATCAGTTCTAATATGACACCACATTTTTAAATTTTTTAAATTACATTTTGTTTTTGCTATAACCTGCCATTGTCTTGCATTGTTGAGTACTTCCTTGATTTTATGATAAATAGTGTGTTTTGTTGGTATTTTTGTTAGGATGATTAAATACACATTAAACTTAATATATCAATAACATTTTGGATTGTGTAGAGAAATAAAGTGTTTTTGATTCTCACATTTTGTTTTTCCTTGTTTTATCTTGGAATGGGAATAGAGAAACAGCAGAGTTGGCTATAGTTAATATTTGAAATATATTTTTAGACATCTGACAAGCAAAACCTATATTCTGTTAGGATTTTCTACTTGGAAAAAGATAGAAATTTCTGAAATGCTATTATACAGTCAGTTCTGTTGATATTTCTTTGACTCAGTAATTATGTGGAGCTTTTCAAGACATTTGATCTTATGTGGAATTTCCTACCCTTTAGTTTATATTCTGTCTCTATCTGCTATTAGTGGTGAATTAGAGTTATTCTAAAAGCATATGTAATATATAACCTATTTTTGAATAACTTAGATGGAAAGTAAACTTACTGTTCTGTGTAAAGCAATCTTGTATAATCAAGCAAAAATGAAAATGTGTCTTTAAATCACAAAGGCTAAAACACTTTCTAATAAATCTGCTAAACAAAAGGTTTTAATATGTGCCATGCCATCTTCAAACGTACCATTAATACCACATCTAAACAGCAGGAAAGTGGTGGTAGAAATATGCACAATTTAACGTTACAAAATACATGCCTGGAAGTTCATTCCTTAGGGATTTGTGAATATTACCTGAAAATATAGTCTTCATGGTGATGATTGTAAAGTTTCTACTATAAAGAACTGTGTGTTAACCTGAAACTACAGTCATTTTTCAAAAATGAGTATATATATTTTTTAAGCCAGGGGAATTTTCGTTTAAGCATAAACAAATCACCAGTCAAACATAGCAGGTTTGATGTGCTTGCACTATAGCAGTCTTTCTTTCTACATCTTTTCTAGACTCTAGTTGATTTAACTCTTGATCACTCATTTTATAATCAGCAGTGTTGGATTAAATGTAACATAATTAAAACATCTTGGATTGTGTGACATTTCACAAATAAATTCCAAACAAAATTGGTTATCAAATCACAGCTGTAGTATGAATAAATCCATCTTACAATGTTGTTCATTATTTGACAGGAAGTGTCTGCTCAGCTTCTTAAAGGGCTGCTTCTATGTGTTTGTTTTGTCTTTGCTTTGTTTTCTTTGTTTTGTTTTGTTTTTCAAGAACAAGCAGGTTTCCAACTATCAGCATCCTCTATGCATTAATTTTAAGAAACGGGTTTCAACAAACAATAGCTAAGGCATTAGCCACAGAATGTAACAGCAGCCTGTGTTAGGTCTTCCCACAAGAATAGTCATCACCTTTATTACAGGGAGATTTATCTTGGGCATCAAATGTAAGTGAAAAGTACTTTGAAAATCACAAATTGCTGTGTTGCATCAAGAAATGGGGTGATAGTAACAGTGTTAATGGCTGTGTCATTTGGTAGCTTTTCCACTTCTACCTTTTCTTCCAAAGCAGGCTTCAGTGCAAAATGTTTGGTTGCAGATTTTTCCTCGCAGATTTTTCCTCTCAGATTTTAAGAACAGAGCTTTTCCCAGGAAAATGTTCTTTAACGGCAAACCAAAATTATCTCCTTATTTTACACTAGAAGTCAAGTGTTTCAGTGTGGTAAATAAAGAAATTGGTTGTTCATCCTGAACCCCAGAAGGGGACACATGTGTATAAGGGAGTTGGGATTCTACCTCAGTGCCCCACCTATTTGCCTGACCCTAGAAAAATCGGATCATGGATTTGAAAATTGGTATGTATTTTGGCATTGTGCCTTGCTCTCAGTTTTGACAACCAGATCAGCAGCAGGAGAAAGTGAAGGCACTCCCTTGCTTTTTGTTTCTCTCTGACATTGTGGAGCCAAGAGTCACAAATGTTGGGATGGAAGGTTAGGACAGGCAGGACTCACAGAAAACTTCGCATAGTGTAATCTAATATTATCTAAAATAATTATGCCAGTTCTGTAGCACTTCTCCTGTGAGAAAGTGAAAAGAAACAATAACCAAGTGAATGGTGAGGAATGAGTTTTGCTTGGACTCCTTTCCTGTCCCCCCCGCCCCCGCCAAACATTCTTTTATTCTGTAGAGAAGGTTCTAGACCAAGGATTAGCATGATGGTAAGAACCAATGAGAATGACTCACATTAAGAAAAATGTGTCCATTTCAGATCAGAAGAAACAGCTGTATTTATAGTATTATTTATTAATAATAGATAATACCATAACATATATGGAGCACCCACTGTCTACTTGGCACTGCACTTAGTGCTATCCACACAAAGATTTAAGCTTTAGGTCCGTTTCTTTATATACTGAGGTAAATAGAAAAATACAAATTACAGAGAGATCTATTGGGGAGAAAATCCATATTAAGGAAACAAAGGGGATAGTGGGACTCACCACTTGGAAGGATTTGGCAGTAATTCAATAAAGGAAATTTGCTAGACGGAGAACGAAGGGAAGGGCAATCGAGGTACACAAAGTAGAAAGTTTTTTTGTTGTTGTTTTGTTTTTTTTAATAAGGTCTTGGCTTGTTTAGGAAATGGGCAGAATCTCAGTGTTATGCAGCATGAGAACAGATTGTGTGACATGGATGCTAGAGAAGTAAACTGTGCTCAGGTGAGGCTGGGCCTTCATTACATATGGCAACCTGAAAAGCTGTAGATGTTTCTCTTGGTTTTCCTAAACTAGTTTGCATTCATATGTAGATCAATAAGTTCTAATATTTCAAGCATTTCATTATAAAAATCATTTCTTTGCATAGGAACACTATCTTCATTGTTCAGGGCAATATGGCTCAGGTAATATTTAAAGAATCAACCGTTTTAATATATGTCTTTCCACGATTATCCTGTATCACTATCCACCCGCCCTTCATTTTTATAATTGTTGATATGAAGAGGAATGCTGTTACCTTTTCTTCATGTTTGACTGTTGACAGTTTCTAGGCTTCACCTCTCCTCTTCCACTTATGCCCCACATCTGGGCAAGCAGGTAATAAATCCTGAGTTCTCTCTCCTTTAGCACCAGTAGTGAATTCAAACCACATAAGCCCCTTGCCCACACAAGAGGACCTTCACCCTGACCACAGGGAAAATACCAAGCTATCTCTCTCTCTCTCTCTCAACATTTGGAATCAGAGGACTAAGTTCTGAACCTGCTAAAGACCTAACATTGCTAAATTGGTTTTACGTGGATTTTGCATTACTGAAAATTTGGCAGAAATAAAACTACATATTTCCTCCCCCTTTACATATATTGGACTACTTTAAATCAACAAAAATTAGAAAACTATCTGTTCTAAATCCTGAATCTGGCAGAAAATTGGATGCAGCTTAAAGACTGACGCTTTCTGAAATGTCATGGCCTCTTCTGTGACTAGAGTTCTAGTCTGATTGATTTGGTATCTTACATTTGAAGTACATGGTTCTCTCTGTGCTTGAAAGATGCAGAATTAAGCTATATCATGTTAATTCGGTAACTACCTTCGCTCTTCCAACCCCCACCCCTGCCAAGGTGAATGAATCCCAGTTTCCTTAGGAAGGAATATTATCAAAATAGGTGGGCGATTCAAGCTAGCCAAGTTTAGCTTGATAGAAAGAAAATAAGTAGCGGGTGTGTTGCATTTAATTATGGAAGGCTGCAAGATTCCAATGACATATTTACCTCATTTACCTAGATGATATTCTAATATTTATTAGGCCATTTGAGAAACATCTGCAATACTTAGATAAGATGTGCTGCCTCATAAGGGAAAGTGGACTACAATTCAACTCCACAAAAGCACTGTATCCCCTGTATGAATCCCAGTTCATTTTCTGATGAGGTTTCCTTCTTGACCATTTAGTTCACTGGTTAGCACAGAATACCAGAGAGGCTCAAGTTGCAAGTTAAATTCTCCTCTAGTCAGTTAGTCTCGTCTTAGGGATCTGTGGCTGCAGCCCTTTACCTTAGGCAACCTGGTCAAATGGAGGACAAGATGACAGGATCAAATGATCATGGATGAGAGAGCATTTGTAAAATCTAAGCCAGTATATAATTAAGGGATTATGTTTTAATCATGATGTTAATATTGGAAAGCTAGTCAAAGCATGTTATCATATTAAATTAGTATAATTGCCTCTTTATGTGTTTTCTGAATTTATATATATATATATATGTTCTGATTCTAAAATCAGTATGTTATGTGAAGATATTTAATTTAATGTAGTGTATATTTAGGGAATAAAAATTTTTAATAAAAGAATGAAAGCATTGTGTGTATGCAATATACAAATAAGATTAAGTTTAAGACTGTTTTATACTTCAAAAGAAACTAAAAACTACAATAAATACCAATATGTAACGTGTCATTCATATTTTCATTACAGGACCTTATTTCTGTTGGGGTTTGACCAGAAACAATAAAACCATCATTTTTCCTTATCCCAAATTCTCATTCTACATATCAGGGAAGGTTCTATGTAAAGGTGACCAAATAATTTACTGTACAAATTGGGACAAATAAGTAGTACTTCTCATTCCTTCCTATTTGAAAGGTAGATATGACATATGGCAGATGAAGATCAAAATAGCAGCTTTAATGGATCAAAGTGATTAAAGATAATAGTGAACATGTGTGACCAAGTGAGCTACCTCAAAATGCATCAAAGACTTTACTAGGTTTACTCCCAGAGCCACACAGACTGCAGTGGACGACTCCCTGTTACCCTGGGTGAAAATGGACCCAAAGGAAGGTCTGTTCTTGGGGCATAAGCTGGCTCCCAAGTGAAGGAATAGAAGAAGCGTCAAAATTCAGTTCCTTCTCCAAAATGCACTTACTAGAAAAGTCAGCCCTTTTCTACTGAGGCAAAATGAATGATGGGGCAGAGAGACTGCAGGACTGTTTGACTAATAGATATCCTTCCTTCAGAAATGTGGAATAAGTTACCCCAAATCTAGTATTGAATTACTTCACATGCAATTTCACTTTCATATGCACCATACGATTTATATATTCCTTAATACACTACCTAATTTAATTCTCACAGCATTCCCAGGCATGTGAGTGTATATATATTTATCCCCATTTTATTGATGAAGGAGCTAAGTCTTAGGGACATTACATAAGCTGAGTAGAACCACCCAGATAGTAAGAGAAAGAGCCAAAACCAAGTTGCTTAAGTCCAGTGATCAACTGCTATATTGCTTTTAAAAGTTAAGAAATAATTCAAATATAAACATACATAGGATTTGTGAAAATTCTAAGTCCCTGAACAAGGGTGACTTTGGCAACGTCAAGATTATTAATAGTGCCTAAAATACAAAAATCAGAATCAATGCACAAAAGCATATGACAGTATGCAAAAATGAAGACTATTGTGTAAAATCACATTGGAAATGAAATTCATTTTAGTCAACTTGATTAAAATGCTCAAAGGATTACTCTAAAACAATATAAACATTCCTCATTTTATTTTTTTGTGTGGAACTGTGATATGGTATGTGTTCTAGAGATTTCTTTTTTATATTTTTTTGTTCCTGGTAATGAGGATAGCAAAAGTAAATAACTGATGATTCCTCTTGTTTCTTGTTTTTGGTTTTTTTTTTTGGAAATAGAGTCTCACTGTCACTCAGGCTGGAGTACAGTGGCACGATCTCAGCTCACTGCAACCTCCGCCTTCCAGGTTCAAGCGATTCTCTTGCCTCAGCCTCCCAAGTAGCTGGGACTACAGGCATGCACCACCACGTCTGGCTAATTTTTGTATTTTCAGTAGAAACGGGGTTTCACCATGTTGGCCAGGCTGGTCTTGAACTCCTGACCTCAAATGATCCACCCGCCTCGGCCTCCCAAAGTGCTGGGATTACAGGTGTGAGCCACCACGCCCTGCCCCTCTTGGTTTTAATCACTCATTTAATAATGGTTTCTTATGAAAAATACTTACTGGTAGTGTAGATTAAAAAGTATTTAGGCTGGGTGTGGTGGCTCATGGCTGTAATCCCAGGACTTTGGAAGGCCAAGGTGGGAGGATTGCTTGAGCTTGGGAGTTTGAGAACAGCCTGGGCAACATAAGGAGACCTCATCTCTATTAAACATTTTTTTAAAATAGCCAGTTGCTGTGGTGCACACCTGTTGTCCAACCTACTTGGGAGGCTGAAGCAGAAGGATCACTTGAGCCAGGAGATCAAAAGTGCAGTAAGCTATGATCATGCCACTGCTCTTCAGCCTGGGCAACAGAGCAAGACTTTGTCTCAAAAAAAAAAAAGAGAAAGAAAAAAAGCATCATTATTTTTTCTTACCCCAGATTCTCCTTCTACTTTATCAGGCGAGGCTCTATGTAAAGGTGACCAAATAATGTACCATACTAAATGGGACAATTAGAAAGCAAAAGAAGGTGTGCAATTAGTGTGGGATGACAAGCATAAACTGTCACATACTAGGAAACATATCTAATTATAAATATGCATCTGATGTACCTCATTTAGCATGGCATTTGGGGAATACACAACTTTCACCTACAAGCTCTGTCCCTACCTTGTAAGGTCTTTGTCTATTGGTCAGGGTAGGTAAGACCAATCCAATTCAGTGTATGGCCTTGTACTGTTGCTATCTGTTGAATTGTTCGTTACTGGTTTATAACAAGATAAGGAATCTGTATCAAAATGTAAATGTATTAATACTATGTCAGGAAGCACATTGTTTAGTCAGGTGACATTGTTTTGTAGCAACACTTTTTCAATGAAGGAAACAAAGAATTAAATTATATTATGACTGATAGTCTGGCACTAATTCCTTATTCCCCACAAACTGTCTGTTTCACATAAACATCCAACATATATGACCAAAAATAGGGAGAGTAGAGGCACTTTACCTCATGGACATTCAGGTTATAAGTCTCCTTTCATCTTGGAATGCTGCTTTTTGAAAGAATAATCCCTTGAAGAAAGCTTTAGGGGTTAGCCTGAGGAAAATAATTTTTAACTCTTTAGTCCACAGCTCATTGACTACAACTGGTCATATGGTTCCACACTAAGTGCGAGAGAGGCTGGGAAATGTAGTCTTTTGGGTTGTCAGCTAGTCCCAACAAGATTAGGAGGGATCTGACAGTTTTGACTTTCTCTAATTAGCCACAAGTATGATCCACTAGAACTAAAAAATTGACTAGCTCCGGGATTATTTGGGCTTTTAAGAGTAAAACCTGTGTCATTGACCTCCATATTCTTATAATAATTGGAGAATCATCATATTACATCACATTATAAAATATGAAAAATTAGATATTAACTGGTCTAGTAATTTTAGGATTTTGTATAATAAAGATATCTAATTGTGTATATTGTTTTACCACTTAAAAACAGCTTCACTGTTCTTTATTTCCTTTAATGTCATTATGATTCTGTGAGATAGGAGTTTTCTTGGGGTTTTGTTGCTGTTGTTTGTTTGTTTGTTTGTTTGTTTGTTTTGTCTCCCTCCACTGCCCAGGCTGGAGTACAGTGGTGTGATCACGGCTCACTGCACCCTCAAGCTCCTGGACTCAGGTGATCCTCCCACCTCAGCCTCCTGAGTAGTTGGGACTACAGGTGTGCACCATCCTGCCCACCTAATTTATTTTATTTTATTTTTGTATCTTTGGTTGAGATGAGGTTTCGCCGTGTTGCCCAGGCTGGTTTTTAACTCCTGGGCTCAAGCGGTCCACCTGCCTCGGCCTTCCATAGTGCTGGGATTATTGGCATGAGTCACCGCGCCTGGCCTATTATTAATAGATAAGAGTTTTTATATCCATTTTACAGATATAGAAACATTGAGTAGGAAGAATACAAAATGGCAAAAACCCATTATTTTGGCAAATAATAAAGTACTTCCTGTGTTATAAACATATGCCATGGGTTGAATCAAAGGTGATAAAGTAAAATCATCCAAGGTTTCTTATTTACATTTTCGAACTCTTTTCATAGAGCACAACTTCTACATTGCAGTAGGAACATATTTAAATTAGAATTGTTCATTACTTCAACAAAATTTGGAGCTCAAAGCATAAACATGGTGCTGACCAAATAACTATTCTATTTTTTGGTAGTAGAGAAAGGGGAGAACCTGAACAAGATGGGCTCTCTGATGTGCCTTTTGATAGTGTGTATTATAAAAGGTCAGAAAGGGAGAAAAGGGATTCCTGGAGTATTATTCCTAAGGAGACATGACTCACAATTTTTTGCCTTTGATTTAAAGTAAATCATTGAATGCAACATTTTCACTCATCAATCTGGTTTTTACTATGGAAATCTTCAAATATAAACTCATAAAATTTAAAAACATAGCTATTTTTGTCCAGTTTTATTATAGTCTATATTACTGGCCTTAGGCATATCTTAATGGAGTTGGTCAAAAGATTAGACAGGTGTTCTTGATGTTTTCTTTTTTCTTCTAAAAGTCATCTCACTGGGTTAATAGCATGGAACTAACAGAGCTAAGATTAAGAGGTTCGTTCACCAGAGATATCTTAGCTCCCAGGCTTCCAGATTACACAGCTCAGCTCAACCAGATTTTTTAAAAAATGTATGCCCCTACTTACAGTACTTAAAAGTTTGGGGCAAATAAATTGTAGTCCAGGATCAACCAGAAATTAAAATTAACTGAGAGTGAATACTTAACTGAGAGTAGGTCAGTGATATTATCTTTGTACACGAAGAACAGCAGAGTATTCTGAATTTAATAGAATTAAGTAAATAATCATTATTTATTTAAAGAAAAAATTTTTAGGAACTTTTTGTAGTCTGATACCTGAAAAAGATACGAAAGTTTAAGCTGTATGAAACTTTCAGGGTGAAATGTGAAACTCTCTTCTAAGGTTTTGGATTTCGCTATGAAACTCAAAACTCAGACCCATTTCAGAGGGGTTTGCAAACCTTGGCTACATCTAAGCATTGCACAAGGTTTAAACGTATGCTAGCCTTTCAATCTGTTCCAGAAACTGGGGACATTATTTTTTTTAAGTCTGCTTAATTCTTGGTAAGTCACATACTTTTTAAAGTCAGCTTTAACAGAATTACATAGTTTCATCATAAGACTCATAAGGTTCTTTAGCCATTATTTAGTCTGATCCTTTTTTTTTTCATGAAGAAGCATTCTTAGTTCAACTGAGATAAAAAAAAACTTTGCGTTTGTGAAGTAATTGGCATAAATAAAGTTATGCTGCAGTTATAAACAACTTCAAAATCTCAGTGGTCTGTAAAACCAAGTACTGCTTTTCATTTATGCAACATGTCTAATGTGGTCACCAGGGAGGTTCTGTTGTTTGTATTCACTCAGATGTTGAAGATAGTAGACCTCAACATGGGTTTCTTTGACCACTGAATTAGAAGGAGGGGGATATATGGTAAATTGCCCATTGGCTCTTAATGAGCATATCACTTCTGCCTAGATTTCATTGGCCTAAGCAAGTTATATGAACATTCCTAATTTGTAAGCAGATGGTGAAAGGAAATTCTTTTATGTGCATACGACATGAGAACTGCATTTATGAGCTCCCTATAGTCTATCTTCAAATTGAGAGATATGCAATGAGAAACAAATTATCTTGGTAATCAGTTTTACCCTAGAAAATATATATTTATTTTAAATATTGGAACTCTGTCATAACCTCAATCTTAACATTTCTAAAAATGCACAAAATTGTGTGTGTGTGTGTGTCTGTGTGTATGTGTGTGGGGGGGGGGGTATGTGTGTGCACTGGTTATTAGAGCTGACTTCCAAGCCAAAGCTTAGATTGTCCACATACTAGAGGGATGACTTTCAGAATTTTCTTAATTTCTCTGTGTCTCAGTTTCCTCATCATTGAAGTGGTTCTAATAATAGTAACTGATTTGTAAGGTCATTATGAACATTCACTTGGAATCCCTTCAAGGGAGTGAGTTATTGTGATGTTGTTTTATCTTTACATTGTGATGTTGCTTCATTCTCTCTTTTTGTTCATCCTCTCAACCAGCCAACTTAATATCTTGATGTAATTTTTGGTTCTCCCCTCTTCCTTACACATACTTGGTCATTAAGGTTTTTTAAAAGTATTCCTTTAAGGTAGGTGTCAGCAAACTATGTCTCTGTGGGCTAACAATAGTTTTAAAAATATTTTTAAAGGAGTTTAAAAATAAAATGCCAACAACAAGAATATTTGGGACACAAAGTCTAAAATATTCAGTATATGCATCCTTACCCAAATAGTTTGCCAAACTCTGCTCCAAAGTATCCGTTAGAGCTGTTGCCTTTTCACAACTAACAGCTATTGCTATCTTATATTCCTCTTACTTCCCAGCCAGTTTTCTGGCTCCAGTTCATTTCCCAATGCATAGTTTGCCCAACTATCTGTATTATTACACCTCAGATTTCTGCCTTAAATACTTCTGGATATTTAAGCTCTCCACTTAAAAGAATAGGTCTTTAGTGGTCTCCCTGACTCTTAAGAGAATAATTGCTTCCTTAGTAGGTTTTGTCACCTGGCTCAAATCCTCTCTTCTAGACATACTCTTTGTAATTCCTATATATGAACTTGTTACTAATTTATATATGTGTTTATTAATTTATCCAGAAAATATTCAGAGTGCATACTATATATACCACTGTACAAGGAGAAATAAGTTCCGGTCTCAGCCTTCATGATTTTTACCCCCAGAAGTGTGTCTTTCATTTTTCCTTGCTTCTGAATGTCTCCTCCATAAGAAAGTCCTTTCTTCCTATGAAAATAGTACATATGCTTCGAAGACCAGATGGAGTTTTAGATCTTTTCATAAAGCTTCTCCTAACCACCTAAGGCCTCATCAGTCTTCCTCCCCTGAACTTCTTTGCTACTCAAAGTCTATGCCAATAAAAAACAAAACTTTTATTATGAGGCTTCTTTCTATGGTTTTATATTTCTATGGCTTTATATTTCTATGGTTTTATATGCTATTGTGGTCTTTTTGTGTATTTATGCCTCTTAACCCACCTGAAACTTGATTTAAATTCCTAGAGGACATATCTTATACTGCATTTTGTTCCAGAGTTAATTCAGCAACAATAAATATTTGCTGAATTCTTTTTCTGGTAACTGGGTTAATTTAGTTAGTACAGAGGCTGTTAGTGCAGGATTGTTAACTGGGGGAAAAAGGCTGGTGAGGAGCCAGTGGAGAGTTATAAGATGTTGTTGAAACAAAAAAAGATAAGGAACAAGGGTTGGAGAAAGAGAGGAGAAGAAAGAACATTATGCTACTAGAGGAATGTATTCATTGATTCTACAAATATTTAGTAGTGACATGCAGCATAAGCATTGTCACAAGAAATGAGACATAGTGGTGAACAAAAGAAATAGACTAGGCCATCATATAATTTAGATTTTGAAAGACAGACCATAAACAAATAAACAAGTAATTAGACTCTATCTTGTAGATTGGAGGCAACCTTCATCAAATTAACGTTGTGAGGTAGACAGTATTACCTCAATATTAACTGTGAGGAAACTGATGCGGAGGTATGTTGGAATCAAATCTTACCAGCTTGTAAGAGCCAGTCATTAAATTTGGGGCGACTACTCAAGCCATTTTTTTTTGTGTTGTTTAATTGTAATTTTAGGTTCAGATTCAAGGAGTACAGTGGTAGGTTTATTATAAGGTTATATTGCGTGATGCTGAGGTTTGGGCTTCTACTGATCCCATCACCCAGACAGTGAACATAGTACCCAATAGGAAGTTTTATAGACCTTTCCCTGCACTCTCCTTTTGGAGTCCCCAGTGTCTTTGGTTCCCATCTTCGTGTCCATGTGTATTCAGGGTTTAGCTCCGAATTGTAAGTAAGAACATGCAATATTTTGTTTTCTATTTTTGTGTTAATTCACTTAGGATTATGGCCTCCAGCTGCATCCGTGTTGCTGCAAAGGACATGATATCATTCTTTTTTTATGGCTGCATAGTGTTCTGTGGCGTATATTCACCACAGATAGGCTCTTCAGTTGATTCCATCCTAGTGGAATAGTGAATAGTGTGGCAATAAACGTATGAGTGCAGGTGTTTCTTGGTAGTACAATTTTATTTTCCTTTGGGTATATATCCAGTAATAGGATTGCTGGGTTCAGTGGTAATTCTATTTTTAGTTCTTGGAGAAATCTCCAAACTGCTTTCTATAGTGGCTGAATTAATTTACATTCCAGCAACAGCATATAAGCATTCCTTTTTCTTCATAGTCTCCCCGGCATGTTATTTTTTGACTTTTTAACGATAGCCATTCTGACTGGTGTGAGATGCCATCTCATTGTGATTTTGATTTGCATTTCTTTGATGATTAGTGATTTTTTCATATGTTTGTTGGCTGTTTGTATTTCTTCTTTTGAAGAGTATTTGTTCATGTCCTTTGCCCACTTTTTAATAGGGTTATTTGTTTTCTTCTTGTTGATTTAAGTTTCTTATAGATTCTGGGCATTAGTCCTTTGTTAGATGCATAATTTGCAGATACTTTCTTCCATTCTGTAGGTTGTTTACCCTGTTGATAGTTTCTTTTGTTGTGCAGAAGCTCTTTAGTTTAATTAGGTCTCACTTGTCAACTTTTGTTTTTGTTGCAAGAGCTTTTGAGGACTTAGTCATAAATTCTTTACCTAGGCTGATGTCTTACATTTAAGTCTTTAATCCATCTTGAGTTAATTTTTGTATGTGGTGAGAGGTAGGCATCCAGGCTGCATATGCTTAGCCAGTTTTCCCAGCACCATTTATTGAATAGGTAGTCCTTTCCCCGTTGTTTATTTTTGGAAACATTGTTGAAAATCAGATGGTTATAGGTGTGTGGCTTTATTCCCAGGTTCTCTATTCTGTTCCATTGGTCTGTGTCTATTTTTGTACCAGTATTTGGTTACTGTAGCTTTATAGTATAGTTTGAAGTTGGGTAATATGATGTCTCCAGCTTTGTTCTTTTTGCTTAGGATTGCTTTGGCTACTTGGGCTCCTTTTTGTTTCCATATGAACTTTCGAATAGTTTTTTTCTAATTCTGTGAAAAATGACATGGAAAATTTGATAGCAATGGTGTTGAATCTGTAGATTGTTTTGGGCAGTATGGACATTTTAATGATATTGATTATTCCAATCCATGAGCATGGAATGTTTTTCCATATGTTTGATTTGTCTGTGATTTCTTTCAGCAGTGTTTATAATTCTCCTTGTAGAGATCTTTCACCTCCTTAGTTAGATGTATTCCTAGGGTGTGTGTTGGGAGGGGCAGGGGGTTGCTATTGTAAGTAAGATTGCATTCTTGATTTGGCTCTCAGCTTGAACCTTATTGGCTAATAGAAATGCTACTGATTTGTGTACATTGTTTCTGTATCCTGAAACTTTACTGAAGTCTTTTATCAGATGTAGGAAACTTTTGGCAGAGTCTTTAGGGTTTTCTCAGCATAGAATCATATTCTCCACAAAGAGAAATAGTTTGACTTTCTCCTATCTTTTTTGGATCACTTTTATTTCTCTTGCCTGATTGCTGGGCCAATTTTTAAACACAGCCACTAATTAAATTCAAATTATATAAACTAATGATTAAATAAATTATATTTTAATAAGGTAATAAATACTCAAAATTTATCACTTAATCATTTTAGTACACTTTACTATTATCTATGCTTTTTAGCTTATTCATAACTATTTTATCTGTATAATGGAAATACCATATAATGTATGCTACTGAACATTACTTCCCAACTCTCCGTTCAGTGACATAACATTGGTAGCTTGAAGTTGGCCATAGTGAGAGTATTTACACTATGGAAATTTGCAAATGCTACAAGTTAGGCATTCGTTTATTGTTTTGTTCCTTGTATAAAAGATTTTAAAAAGTGATACTAATTATACAAATTAAATATAAAAGTGTGTCTTTCTACAGCCAGCACACTGTGACTAGCACAATAATTTTAGGAAATAATATTCCAATATCTGAAATTATTATCTATTTCAATAAAGAAGTTGCTTATACCATTGATAAACAAGTGAACTTCTGATGTAGGTCTTTGGTGTTCACTTTTGTCTTACTTGTTAACATCCACAGAAAGAGCAACCAACATTCATGTTGTAACTATACTTGTTTCTCAGTTGCAACCATACTTGTTTCTCAGTTGCAACCATAGATTGGCTATGGAATCAAAAGTTAGGCAAAACCAGGTACAAGGGCTCATGCCAGTAATCCCATACTTTGGGAGTCCAAGATGGGAGAATCACTTGAGCCCAGGAGTTTGAGACCAAGCTGGGCAAGATGACAAGACCCCATCTGTACAAAAAAAATAGAAGATTAGGTAGATGTGGTGGTGTGCATCTGTAGTCCCAGCTATTCAGGAGGCTGAGGCAGGAGGATCGCTTAAGCCCAGAAGTTCAAGGTTACAGAGAGCTGCGATTGTCCCACAACAATGCACCAGCAGCCTGGGCTATAGAGTGAGACCGCATCTCTTAAAAAAAAAAAAAAAAAAAAAAAAAAAAAGAGATGTAGGCAAAAGTCAATGAAAACATTCCATGAGAATTAATATACTAATTTACTATATGGATTTTAATATTGTATACTTTATTATTATGTATAAATTATGTGCTACATATAATTTATATCAGTAAAATTTATAACAAATATGTATATTGTTTATATGCATACATTTTCTTTCGGCAGAGTCAAATGTTAAACATTTACCAGAATAATATTAAAAATAAGGATCATCTGGATTAACTGGCTTTTTCACCAAAGTATAGCCAGTGAATGCTAGAGCTCCAAATCCAACCTATATGTGACTGATTCCAGTCCTGGTGTTTTCATATTTTATAAATAGTGGTTCTCAGAAAATCAGCTTCAGAATTCTCAACAGGGAACAAGCATTGTAGATTCTTGGACTTTGCCCCAGACCTCCTGATTCAGAATTTCTGGGACTGGGGCCAATGAACTTGAAATTTTCATATTCGCTCTAGGTGATTCATACGGAGTGTCTAATATGAGAAACACTGGTTCTTCATCTTATTTTATTTCAATGCAGAGTTACTGTATTTCAAAACAATGAGGTGCCATAATCTGAAATAAAGTGCCACATTGAAGGACAGATACCAGAGAAAAGAGATGCTGGCAGGAAAAAAGAATTTTTCTTTTCTTTATTTGACTCCCTAAAGTATTATAGAAAAGAAAGTTTAGTGAACATTCTTTGTTTTATTTACATATATACATATAAAACATTTATATATAAATATGTAAATAAAATTTATATGTAAATAAATATTCATATATAAATGTTTATATATTTATTTTATCTATATTTTATCCATATAAAATTTTATCCATATAAAATATAGATAAAATCAATATATAAATTGCATTTCAGAGCAAATATGATGAATAAATGGTTCTCATATTAGACATTGCATATGAATGTCTACTAAACTTGTTATATGTATTTATATATAAAACCAGTTTATACATACACACATAAATATATATACATACATACAGATATATCTACATATGTTTACATATATGTCTGTGTTATATACGTGTGTGCATATATGATTCACACTGTATGTGATAATCCTCAATCAGGTATATTAAAATAGCAGCAATAACTCCACAGTGCCACTTGAATGTTTCACATGATTTGCAGGAAATTTTCTAAACCTTGTTGAGAGACCATGTGCTCTTATTATCAAGGATTTTCCAGAAGAGGTCTATTCTGTAAGATCCTCTTGATTTAGTCAAATCCAGACACCAAAAGGAAAGCCATGGCCACCTCATGTGCTTTTTCATGAGTCTAAAAGAATCAGAGTGATTTCCCAAGGCCTACAACCTTACTCCTTCCTGTAGTATATCAACTTCCAGAGGTTTTCAAGAATACAGCACAACAGGGTAGTCACTTAAGGCAGAAAATTCGTCTCCACCAATGTTCAGCCTCCTGTTACAATGGATTAATCATCAAAGTCGATTATTCTGTCAAATTCTCCAAGGGTGAAATCACACATCTTACCACTGGTGTGTGGAACAGGCATTCCCTTCATCTTACTGGCACAGATACAAACTGTAAGTAACTTTTATGCACTGCAGAGGAGGAAGTGCTGATACATTTAAAAGGGAGCTGCTTCTCCAGCAGCACCTGCCCAGAAGTTGCTGAAAAATTATACTCCATGCATGTCTTTTAATACTCTCTACTGATAGGTCAGCAGTTATTACAAAACTGTCCTGATAAGAATCTGCTTGGAGCTTCTGGGATCATATTAACCAAAATGGAACCACTGGGTCAGAGAAAAGCAATGAGATGAATCAGAATAGCTAACATCTCTTTCTTTTCGCCTGTTTATAGCATACCCAACCTTGAGGGGAAAATCAAATTCTTAACTCTTTGTAAGATTTTCCTCACCACCACAGAGCTCACTCATCTCCCTCTTCTCTGATAACATCAGTATTGTCATTATTTCTGCAAGACCTAGTATTTACTAACACTCATCTTGCTATCTGATTTTCCTCTGTTTGCATTTGTTTCAATATCTCTGATTGGTTATTTAGCCCTTTAAGGATAGAAACCATGATGTAGCTTTTTCTATGGCCTCCACAGTATTGAGCACATAGTAGATAACTTAACACATTCTAGTCCATTGATTGTTAAATTAAGCAGAAAGATGTTTGTTGTTCTTGGGCTTTGGTAATACATTTTTGAACTGTTAAAAAAAATAGTAGACCCTTGAGAGTTATTGCCTCAATTATCAATTATTTACTATCCTTATAATTTAGTAAAGGAGCATAATTAAAAATATTAATGTATGGATCAGAGAGAAACATTTAGTTTCACATAGTATGCTGTAGCACACTATGTTTTTATTGCACCATCTTGTCACATGCCTTGTCTTTATGTAAAGACATAGATATGTAAATGTAGTATCCCCAAATTGTAGTTAAGGGAGCAGGCTCAGCACTGGTAAGTAGCTTGCTCATCATCTCATGGTTAAGAAGTAGCTGGGCTGAAACTTGAACCCAAGTGGTTAGACTCCTGGCTCCTACTACCGAGAGACTGAGTTCTGGTCTTTAACAGTAAGATACTGTGTGACCTTGAGTAAGTCATGTAACTCCCTGGGATGCTTTCACATTATTTATAAAATAAAATAAGTGAGGTCCAAAAATTTAGAAGTCTAAAATGTGAGGTCATGTTATTATGCAGTCATTGGTCAGAGTCATCCTGGCAACTACCTGGGACTGAATCAATGTCTTGGTCCCTGACTGCAGTTTGATGCCATCTGGTGGCAGTTGCTCACTCTGGCTCTTATATCAAATGGGGATGATTCTGGGTGTGGTGGCTGACTACAACATCCAGAACAGGGGAGGCAATTCCAGGAATATCTTGGTTAGTTGATGCCAGTTTCTTCTGTCTGATGTAAGAAGTTAGTCCTGGATAATGTCCTTCACCACCCCCCAAAAAATGAGAACTTTAGCATATGTCCATTTTCAAACTGTAGCAGGATAGAGATTCACCATCAGATTATATCTGAATTTATGTAACCATCTGCACATTATTGCGAGATATCACTGTTATTTGAAGACTTGTACTAAAAATTAGGTAAGATAATGTCTTTGAAAGGGTTTTTGCAAGTTTAAGACACTAATTGAATGCCAGGGATTATCATAAATTTGTAATTCCTTTAGAGAAAATTATCCGGTGTTAATAAATATGACACAATACGCATTTTTTTTTTCTTTTTAAACACATACAGTGGAATTACTGTTCTGCTTTGTCCCTGCCCTGATTCTGTCGTCAAAAGAATTCTTCAAAACAAAGTAAAATCATCTCTGGTTCAAAAAGCTATCAACAATTTATTCCTCCCAACCCCCAATTGCTTATTACATGCAATCCCCGTGTCTCATTTCACTATGTTTGAGTAGACCCTCTTTCACATATATTTTCTTATTTAGATTTCACAGCAACTTTATGTTACAAATGAGACCCACATGTAGAGAGATGACTTATTAAAGATTATCCACTTATTAAATGGCAGATTTAAGCCTCTAACTCAAAGTCTACTGGCCCCAAATATGACTCTTTTCTACTGCTGCTTCCTTTAACATCTATGAGTTCAGTACATTCTTGCCCCAAACTACTGTTACAAGTTGATTTTTAACCACGTTCTAGTTTTTTCTTTTAAAGAGGTATACCTTTTTCATTGTGAAACATTCTAACAACTATCATCTGCAAAGCTTACACACTTGCCAAAGCCCATGAGATGGTAATGTCTGAATCAGTATCATCATCATCCTAATCACCAATTAAATTGTGCTGGTAGTAATTGAGATGCCTCATGGTATAAATGTGCTATGTTAATTACATGGCAGTTGGAATCACCCATGTCTTTTCACTCCTCTTGTAAGTGATACAAAAAGTACACACGCAATACACACACACACATACAACCACATACAACCACAGTTTGGTGCTGAATAAAACAAAAGCATCATTATAAATAAATCAGACTTTGATAGAGAGGCTGTATCCTATAGTGCTTAATATCTTGGACTCTGAATTCGGAAAGACTTGGGTTTATTCCTCACTCTTCCATGTATAATTTGTCACCTGGAACATATTACCTAATTTCCCTAAACCTCAGTTTTCTGTTATGTAAAATGGGGGCGATAATGTTAGAACCTTAATCATAACATTTAGGGGAAGAATAGTTTTAGATAATACATATAGAGTGCTTCCCACAGCATCTAATAAGTAGTAAAACCCATTGTGTGTTAGCAATTATTACTGTTATTGTGTTTAGCAATGTTGCTATTAGTATTAGTCTTTACACCTTTCAATGTTCACGACTGCCTATGTAAGATCAAAGCCAATAGGAGTGAACAATATAATTGGTGGACTTACAGGTTTCTCCATACCAGTGGTCTTTTGTGGTTAATATTTTATGATGGATTCCATTTTCAAATTAAATTTAACAGCCTTGATAGCTATGCAGAGACCAATATTAGAGAAGAATTATGTCATTGGATAACTTGCATTTAGAAATAATGGTATCAAGTTTAAATGATTTCATCTTACTTAACGGAACCACAGCCAACCTTAACTGGCAGAAAAAACTTCCCAATTTACATGTCACATTTAACTTATGCAAAGTATACATTAATTTTAAAGATGCGATAAGGTCCTCTAGAAATCTGGCCTTAGTCACTGATTGCGAATTTTACTAACCAGCATTCTTCTAGGGATGCAAATGAACAGAAATAGTTGTATAAATAATGCAATTTATTATTCATATGATTCTGCTCATGTCCTTATGAGCTGCCCTGCACTCCTCCCACCCACCTGATCCTGCTGTATCAATGTCCTTCTCCAACATTTTCCAGGTTTTACATATTTCACAAAACTTTGATTCAAGTTTCCAGTAAATGAATGTTGAAATATGATGAATTCCCTTGCTATCTAAAGTTTAATCATAAGTTTAAAGAGTTTTCAGTCATTATTAATTCTTAGTATTCACTACTAATTTATGATTAATTTACTACTAATTTACCACTATTAATTACTAATAATCTCTAGGTTACCTTGTATTGTGCATGTGCCTCCAGTATATTTGTATCAAAACCTTAGAGCTGCAGATTTAGCTCAATCATTTCATGAAAAATATCTGCCACATCACCTAATTGGAAAAGAACATCTCTGTCGTGCCAATCAGCCAGATCACTCCTAGCTGTCAGGAAAAAGTCTGACTTCATTTTCCAATTCAAATAAGCATGTAAATTCAGGTCCCTGAGACAATCATCTCACTTCAGAATTCTTATCCTAAAATAGATATATAGATAAGGCACAGAAGCTTACCAATAGCTCTATCACCTGGATGAAATAAACCTCAGCTCACTTCCACATTTCGGATGGGCTCTGAAAGGACTCCCACTTGGGAGAGGAGATGCATCCTAGAACAGTCCCATTGTTTTGGCATCCACCTTGCTGCATCTGTAAAAGTAGGGTCTTGGGCCTTTCGTTTTGTAAATGAAAAAGCCTTTTGTGGAAGAGAAAGTCGAAAAAACTAGTAAGAACGACTGCATTGTAAAAACCTAGAAAATCATTCCTTTTTAGCGACCCATGCAGGCAAAACCCTGACGTCTTCATTTATAGTTGTCCCTCTGTAGACATAGGGGACTGGTTCCAGGACCACCGAAGATACCAAAATCCATGCATACTCCAGTTCTGCAGTCAACCCTGCAGATCCCACAGATGGGAAATGTCATCCCTACGTATAGACAAATTTCACATCCAGTGAATACTGTGTTTTCCGTCTGCCTTTGGTTGAAAAAAATCGTGTTTAAGTGGATCTGCAAACCCATGTTCAAGGGGCAACTGTACTTTCCACTGTTCACATATCCCAGTTATAGATAACTGCCCCAAGGCACAGCACATGATGCAAATTTGGCAGTCAGTATGTGTCGAATGAATGAATTTCATCATGATTCATGTAGCCTTCCATATTTATAATTCCACAAAAACAAAGTTTATCTTTTTCTCATAGCTTTTCTATGTAATGACGACAGATTATATTAATATCAAATCACTTTTTTTAAAAAAAGTAATATATGTTCATTGGAGCAATTTGAAAATAGGAAAAAGTATAAAATACTGCTTTGAATTCCCATTGTTGCCAGGTTACAGTTTTTTTGCATTCACACTGTATTTAGGTCACTGTTGGTTTTCACTCTATTTTTTGAAAAATAAAATGTAAAATAGACACAATATTCTCTTGTTCTTACCTTCACCAGGCCTTCTATCCATGAATATTGAATTATCAGCTAGATAGTAACTCTCAAGTAATTTTCTCAGAAAGAATATACGAGAACATGTGTTGAAACCTATTCATCTCTTGCCATCTCACATGAAATGAGGCATGGCTGGTTGCACTATCAAGTATGGTAGCCACTTGCCACTTGTGGCTATGGAGCACTTGAAATGTGACTTGTCTGTATTGGAGATATGTAGCAAATGTAAAATACACACCACATTTCAAAGACTTAATACTATATATAGGTATAATTAAAATTTTAACATCAGTTATAAATTGGTAATGTTTTTGATATGGTAGATTAAATATATTATTAAAATAATTTTACCTTTTTCCTTTTTATGTAGTTATTAATGTTTTAAAATTATATATATGGCTAATATTATATTAATGGACAGCTTTGGTCCAGATGTTACCAGATTTTTGCAACACAAAGGCCTTGTACCCCTCTGAAGCTTCTTTTTCTTTCTTCCTTCCCCACCCTGCTTCCTGCTTATAAAGAATAACTTAATTCTTTCAGATCAATATATTTTCTAGACTAGGTCAAGCTCCTTTGTTTGTTGGACCATGGGAGATTCTTTGGATCTTTGTTTCTATTGTCAATTTATTTTTCGATTATTCCGATTTCTTCCTTGGTTATGACTATAATTGACCTTTGAACACCTGGATAAGGGTTGCCAATCCCCACCCCCATGCATTTGAAATTCCACATATAACTTCTGTGTCCCTAAAAACTTAACTACTGATAACCTACTATTGACCAAAAACCTGACCAATGACATAAATAATTGATTAATACATATTTTGTATGTTATGTTTATTATACTATATTCTTACAATAAGGTAAGCCAAAGAAAAGAAAATGTCAAGAAAATCATAATGAAGAGGAAATACACTTGCTATTCATTTAGTGGAAGTGGATCATCATAAAGGGCTTCATCCTTGCTGTCCTCACATTGAATAGTGTGAGGAGAAGGAGGAAGATGAGGGGGTGGTCTTGCTGTCTCAGAGGTGGCAGAGGCAGAAGAGGTGGAGGTGAAATGGGAGGCAGGAGAGGCAGGCACACTGGGTGTATCTTTATGGAAATACACTGTAATTTTGGTCTGACTCTGCTCTCTCATTTCTCTAAAAATGTTTCTGTATTATACCAATCCTTCTTCCACTTTTTGTTTTAGTTTCAGTGCCAGTATCATATGAGTCCATGTTGAAAAGAAACCAAAGTGGTCTTGAATAATCGGAATCCTTCTGCCAGATTATCTAATGTCAATCTGTTTTCTGGCACATCTTCTTCCTCATCGTCTGGCATTGGCTCAGAAACACTGATCTCCATCAACTTATCATCTGTTCATTCCTCTGGTGTGGTGTCTATTCGTTCCTGAATTTCTCCAAGATCCATATCATAAAAACTTCATCCCCCACCAATTTTTTTTTCTGTATTCACAGTCTCTTTCATGATATTCTTGATTGGCTCTGTTGAAAATCCTGTGAAGTCCTGCACAACATCTGGACACAGTTTTCTCCAGTAGGAATTGATTGTTTGGGGCTTGATGGCTCTCACAGCTTTTTCTATAACAATGACGGCATATTCAGTGGTATAATCGTTCCAGACTTCGTGACGTTCTGTGGGAGTTCTCTTCCACAGCGACAGTCCTTTCCATACAGTACCATGTGAAATGAGCCTCAAAGTTCCTTATGACCCCTCGATCTAAAGACCACATAGACTATTTCAACAATTCTGGTGTTGAACTAATGAAGATCCGGGTGGCCAGGGACATTGTTCAATATCAAAATAACTTTAAAAGGCAGACTCTTATACTGGCAAGATACGTCCTGACATCAGGGACAAAGCATTGGTGAAACCAATCCAGAAAAAAAGGGTTCTCATTGTCGAGGCCTTCTTGTTGTACAGTCAAGAGACTGGCAGCTAATGTTTATATTTTCCCTTCAAGGCTCGGGGGTTAGCAGCTTTATAGATAAGGGCAGTCGTGATCATAAACGCGACTGCATTTGCTCTAAACAGTAGAGTTAGCCCGTTCCTTTCTGCCTTAAATCCTGGTGCTTGCTTTTCTTTCTTACTAATAAATGTCCTTTGTGGCATTTTTTTCTCCCAGAATAGAATACTTTCATTGACATTAAAGTAAATTGCCCAGACAGATATTCTTTCTCCTCAATGATTTTTTTAATGCCATCCAGGAACTTGTTTGTAGCCTCTTGGTTGGCGGAAGCTGCTTCGCCTGTTATCTTTACATTTTTAAAGCCAAAACTCTGTCTAAAATTATCAAACCATCCTTTGCTGGCATTAAAGTTTGCAACTTTAGATTCTTCACCTTCTCTTTGCTTTAAGTTGTCATATAATGACTTAGATTTAAAAAATCGTTAGTTCTATAGGTATTTCTTTCTTATAGCAATCCTGCACTCACATAAAACCTGTATTTTTAATATGAGCTAAAAAAGTATTTCACAAAAAGTGCAAGATTTCTATGCCTGCTGGCATAGTTGCAGCAAGAGCTTCATGAATTTCCTTTTCTTTTTTACAATGCGCAGATTCAGTCATCCTGAAATAGTGGGCAACCCAGCTGCAGACCCTGATCTATGATATATATCAAGCAATTCAACTTTTTCTTCTAATGCCATGAATTTTCTCTGCTTCTTGGGAGCACTTCCAGTATCACTAGTGATGCTTTTTATGGGTTCCATGGTGTTGTTCAAGGTTTATGGTATTGCACTAAACACAATGAAAAAATGGGCAAGAACCACCATCACTTTTTATGAGATAAGCAATTTACTGGAAAGAGAAACTGCTCACATGGAGATGATTAGCATCACATGGCATTTTAAGCAGATACTACCAACACTTCAGCTCAGCACAATAGCAATAGGAAGTGGAAACAAAATTATTATAATTAACTATGCAGTTATGATTATTACTGCATCTTTACATTTGTTTAAATTTCTCTAGACTGTCAATGTTACCTTTTTCTGTTTGTGTTTGAGTAAGTTTTGATAAATTTTAACTTTTTATAGTAGATTTATATATATTTTATGGTAGTGAATGATTAAAGTGTCTACATATATTTTATGCATTCATGGCACACCTATTTCTTAATTTTTTATATTTCTATGCTATGTGATTCATCTGTGAGTTTTTTCAAATTGTCACAAATCTCCAAAATTTTTTTCTATATATTTATTGAAAAAAATCCACATATAAGTGTACCCCGTGCAGTTCAAATCTGTGTTATTCAAGAGTCAACTGTATATTCTTAAATCACATTTTTTATCTGCCTTTACAATACAACATCCTTGCTCTTTTGTAAAACATCGTTTTTCCTTGTTTTCCTTAAAAGTAACTTTACAGGTTTGCAGCTATATAACTGATTTGATTTTCTACAGTGCCAATTCTACTGTCTATCTCCAAAGCAATATTTTGCTTTTCCAATCAGTTTCCTTAAAATTATTCCTTTCAGTTTTATCCAGTTATCTTTGTACATCAACCTGGCATTTCCTTATGGCTTTTACCCACAGTCTGACACTTCCATGTCATTTTATCTTTTATTAGAGATATAAGTTATTTTCTGAAAAAAAATTCTCTGATACATATTGCAAATCATTTTCAAAAGTGTGCTCTTCTAAGTAAGAATAATGTATTTTTTCTCTATTTCTGTAATAAATATTCCTAGGCTGTTTAAATTTACCCATTTTTAAATGAGAAGAGAGAACTATCCAGAACCGGTGTTTCCCAAAGACCAAGACAATTGTTTCATGTATCAGCTGGGATACTTTTGAGAGTAAATGAGGGTACTACTCATAATTATACCAGTACTTCAGGCATAAATCAGGATGTATGGTAACCTCACCCCAAATTCATGCTGTGTCATTTGAGCAATGGTCTAATTTTCTGTTTAAATCTCCAGCAGGAAAACAGAAGACACAGCTCAGCAGCCAATTCCTATGACTTACTAGCATTTTATATATTGTGTATGCTGCTATAAGAGGTCTTCTCCTTGTCCCATAGATGGTATCTCAGTCTCTAAGTTATTATCTCCAAAAAATACAAGTCTCTTATGTCAGCTCTTACCACACGGCATCTCTTCAAGTAGGTTTTCTTTCAGTTTTAGCTTAATTTGTGGGAAGAGGGCCATTGGGTCTATGATTCAACCCAGTTCAACAAAGGTTCTAATGAATAGAGATGGGAAACAGTGTTCTGGTCATGTCAAGAGGTGGATGTAGAGTATCCCAAAATACAGACCTTGTGGAAGCAGTCTATAGGAAAACGACGAGTAAAATAACCTATTTTTAAGTATGCAAATCTCCTTCATTTCCTGCTTCTCTGACCATCAGTTGCTTTATTCAGTATGATTTCAGTGGCCTTTCAGCTGAGGAAATTCCATCGAAATGCTGGCAGTAGGCTGCTTCTGGCTCAGATGTTGTGATTTTTTTTGTATTTTTCTGTTTTTGCATGAGTATTTTAATAAGAATTATTTGGAGAGGTTAAAGTGTCATTAACAGCCAAATGCTATTTTAATTTTTTACTGTTGACTTCTAAGTTGTATAACCATAGTACTTAGCACTCTATAAAAGTGAATTCTTCTTCCTTCTCCCTATGTGGAGAGGAGAAAGCTATGGGGAGCCTGATGTTAATAATCCAGATTCATAATGATAAAAAGGGAATTAGTATTTGTACTATGTAAATAAAGAATTCAGCAAAGAACAACTAATTCCAGAAATGTTCTAGGCTACCAAGTCCTGCAAAGGATTACTCTGTTGGTATCTTCACCATTAGGACTGGTCAGTAAATAACTAGCAGACGCTTCGTTTGTTTGTGCCAGCATCAACTTTGTGCAAGTACTGGTCAAGGCGATGAGGATTAAGAACACCGAAGATGTAATCCCTAGTCATAAATGAGTTTATACTCCATCTCCATGGAGTGAAAGGATGCACTTAAGATTAGCAGTAATATCACATCTTAAGTTTCCAATGGATGGTTTAGGTGATAAGTGTGGCAGGATGTGAGGGAAAGCCTGCCTGCTGTGGGCTACTGCTAAAACATCATGATGGAAGGAGACCGTGAATTAAGTTTTGGAAGTAGAGAATTGCCTAAATAAGCTAAGGACAGGCATTACAGGGGAATTATGAATAAACAGTAGGGTTGGGAGAATGTATAGAACATGCGAAGAGTATGGAAAATAGAGGGAAAAGTTGTCACATGTAAAGGAATGTGACAAGCTTGGTCACAAAGTGTATAGTGATAGATAAATTGAACCAGATTATAGGGCTGTTTATGCCAGGCTAAGGTGGAGATAATAAATCTTCGGATATGTTGAATCATCATTATGAGGAGCCTGTCTTAGAGTATTTATGTTTTAAAACTTTTATTGTAAATGTTTCTTTGTTACCTGGGATTTTGGTTGACTTTTTTTTTTCTAAGAACAGCGTAATTTCTGGGTACAAGAGTACACGCCCGTAGTTCCAACTACTCTGGAGGCTGAGACAGGAGGATCACTTGAGCTCAGGAGTTCAGGGCTGTAGGACTATGATCATGCCGGTTAATAGCCATTGCACTCCAACTGGAGCAATATAGTGAGAACCCCGTCTCTATACAGACATAGATAAATAAATAAATAAATAAATAAATAAAGCATAAATTGAAGCAATGTACTATGCAATCTCCTACTATGGTAATTAATTGCTGATTTATGAAACTCCTGAAACTAAACTATTTTTAAGTTACAAAAATGAAATAAAGTTTTACTCCCAATTATGCAACCAGTAGTTTTAACCTGTTCTCTCAGCTAAAACTTTTGAAAAACTAGGCTATTAACAAGTCAACCTCCAATCATTTAATGAACAGATGGATATAACCATCATCCCCTGGTACTTTGTTCAGGTTACAAACTAATTATAGTGCTCCCCTCATTGCACTGTGGCTTTTAGGTGAAAAGAGGATACTGAGCCAGAAAATAAATAATTACCACTCAATAAATCAGTGCTTTAATAAATATAAATATGCCAACCATGTGCTGGGGGAAAGATAGAAGGGAAGGAAGTTATCTAGAGATTTGCAGAAAAGTATCATAGAGCAATTGATACTGCTGATCAGGAAGGATTGGTAGAAGTTCAACAGCAGACAAAGGAAGGAGGCTATTCCAGATAGAAGAAACATCAAGATGTAAAGTAAAGTAAGATCATAGTATGATTAAAAAAAAACAAACAAAATCAAACAGCTCTATACAGCTGAAGTGTCAGATTCATGGGACAATGTCATGAGAGATGAGATTAGAAAGACAGTTTGAGGCCAGATTGTAAAAAGTTTGAAACCACTCCTTTAACAAGTATGCAAATAAGCTTTAAAATGGTTTTTATAGTAAATTGCCATAGTACTCACATTAGAGAAGGTATTGTAATTGTAATAGTACTCATATTGGAAAAGTTATGAGTTCTAGATTGAGTAAAAATATAGACCCTATGATGGAATTTCTAGAATCTAGAGAGATTTTATTTCCAGTGGTTCAAGATCCTTGATATAAATGTCTGTATCAATCAGAATAGGATGGCTGCAATAACAAGCGACTCTGAAAATCTCAGTGGCTTAAAACAATTTATGCTATGTACTTGTCGAAAGTTAGCTCTAGCACTATTCCATGATTTCTTTATTTCCCAACCCAAGCTCATGAAACTGCTATCTGGAACAATGCTTATCTTGTGGCAGAGAGAAAAGAGACGATGTTAAAGCACAAGCTAGTTTTATGAAACTTCCAATAAGAAATGACACATGTGACTCATGCACACCTTTCATTGGTCAAAGCGAATACCTTGGACTGCCTGTCAATGAGACAGGGGAGTATAGCCTTCTCCAAGGGAGACACAGGAAAGGCATATCTACAACAATTTCCAATCTACATCATTAAATCTCGTGCAAAGAATATCTCAAAGTTTGAGACTTCTTGCATAATTCATTCGTATTTCATATTTAAATAGAGTCTTCAAATTAAGGTCCCTAATGTGTTGATTTACAGCAGTGACAGTTGCACTATTAAATAGAGATTTATCTTTGAAATTCATTTAAAGTTGTAAAAGCAATTCCTTCTCTCCTCCAACCCTTTGCCAATGTTCAAAAAGCAGCTGTGTTCGGGGACACTGTGCTAGATGCTTTCAGATACATTGTCTCATTTAATTTGCAGAACTGTGAAATCTGTGTTGGATAAGAAGGCTTTGAGTGTTTAGGTGCCTGTCTGAGAACATATGGTTACTAAGGGTATTAAGATGGTTTTCAGGAGGCCTGTAGTGCTATATATCTGATATTCTCCTGGAATTTTTCAATTATATTTCAAAGTGTCATATTTGAAAATGAATGCATTAGGGAATTATTTATATAAAATCACTATTTTTTGATATAGAAATGTTACATATTATATCTCTGAAGGTTAAGTTCATTATTGTCTATCTTATGATTGAGAAACACTTGAAAATAGGGATGCACTTTACCAAGTAGATTTAATAGTTTATGATTTTCTTTGAGCCACATATACTACACCTATATAAGGCTCATTACAATGAGCCTTAATTAAAGCACTCAGGTTTTTAAATTTTCATTGTAAAGGATTTCATTGTCATTGTTGTTGTGTGTCTTTTTTTTTGGCTTGGAATTTTGGTTGTCCTTTATGTATTTTTTTCTAAGAAGAGCATAAGAGCCTGGCACAATGCACCTGCCTATATTATGCATAATAATGTATTGTATAGACATTTTAGTAAACCATCAGTTTCTTTACATATTCCTACATGTTTTCTTTGTATTAAAGCCATAATCGTCTGTACTTTAATAACATTACTCTAAGCATTTAGTAGCCCCTACATTGCTACACAAATCTTTTGAAGATTCCCCGTGAAGAGTGTAAATGAATCACTTTCAACTATTGGCCTTATATAACTGACTCATATTCTGCAAATTTCTATCCTATGGTTCATTGTCATAGAGGAAGTTTCTCTTATTAGGCAACCTCATTTCCTCTTTACTGAAATGGCTTTCTCATTGTCAAAGTACAACTTGGGTTTCTTCAAGTGAATTTGTTTTTCATTATGTGTCTACTTGTGTTTGCACAGGTATATGCATACTCTCTCTATTAAATATATATAGTACTTCCATGCATACTATATATATTAAATATATAATGTGCATAATATATTTAAATATATTATGCACTGTGGCATGTAATATATATTTATGAGTGGATCTTGTTCCTGCTGTGAGTTTCATTTATTACTTTTTTCATTCACTTACCTACTTATTTAATTTAAAATATTAATTAAATGTCTGCAGTATCCCAGGTATTGTCCTAGACCCTGAGAATAGAGAAGTGTCAAGAATGATAAGACCCTGACTTACAGAGGTTTCTGTTGGTGGCAGTGGTTAGGTTACTGAGTTCTTTGTCATCCTCCACAGTGTCATTTACAATGCTCTGGCTTATAGGAGAACATGCAGTGTCCAGGAATGAAATAATATTTCTCATGCATGCATGAAAGTAAGACAGTTTTGATATTGAAAGCCCAG